>NC_081428.1:74511452-74811452 GCF_949786415.1 Peromyscus eremicus
AGAGCACTCTTCTACTCTACTGTGTTTCCTACAGGTTCAGAACAGTGATCTTGTTCAGAAGAAAAGAAATGTGCTTCCTAAACACACGGGCCATATCTACTTCAACTCTGCTTAGGAAACTGACAAGAACAGTAGCTTCTCTTCAGTCCTATACACTGTACTTGCTGGGAACTGACTCATGGGTTGTTTGCACTGTGTATGCAATGGGAACGCAATAGTGACTCTTCTTACAGAAAACAACTCTTGCTCGTAGGACCAGAAACTGCATGTGATTCAACTCTATTTGTGACTGGGAAACAAACACTAGCTCGCCTTACAAGAAACACACTCTGCTATTGAGAAAAGAGCACTCTTCTACTCTACTGTGTTTCCTATAGGGCCAGAACAGGGAGCTTGCTCAGAACAAAAGAACTGTGCTTCCTACACACACGGGCCATATCTAGGTCAACTCTGCTTAGGAAACTGACAAGAACAAGAACTTCTCTTCAGTCCAATACACTGTACTTGCTGGGAACAGACGCGAGTGCTATTTGAACTGTGTGGCAAATGGATCACAATAGTGACTCTTCTTACCAGAAAACAAGTCTTGCTCGTAGGATCAGAAAACTGAATGTGATTCAACTCCATTTCTGACTGGGAAACAAAAACTAGCTCGCCTTACAAGAAAAACTCTCTGCTTTTGAGAAAAGAGCACTCTTCTACTCTACTGTGTTTCCCATAGGGCTAGAACACTGAGCTTGCTCAGAACAAAAGAACTGTGCTTCCTACACACACGGGCCATATCTACTTCAACTCTGCTTAGGAAACTGACAAGAACAGTAGCTTCTCTTCAGTCCAATACACTGTACTTGCTGGGAACAGAGGCGAGTGCTATTTGCACTGTGTATGGCAATGGGAGCACAATAGTGACTCTTCTTACCCAGAAAACAACTCTTGCTCTTAGGACCAGAAACTGCAAGTGATTCAACTCCATTTCAGAGTGGGAAACAAACACTAGCTCGCCTTAAAAGAAACACACTCTGCTTTTGAGCAAAGAGCACTCTTCTACTCTACTGTGTTTCCTATAGGGCTAGAATAGTGAGCTTGCTCAGAACAAAGGAACTGTGCTTCCTACACACACGGGCCAAATCTACTTCAACTCTGCTTAGGAAACTGACAAGAACAGTACCTTCTCTTCAGTCCAATTAACTGTACTTGCTGGGAACAGACGCAAGTGCTATTTGCACTGTGTAGCAAATGGAATGCAAAAGTGACTCTATTTACCAGAAAACAACTATTTCTCGTAGGACCAGAAACTGCATGTTATTCAACAGTATATCTGACTGGAAAACAAACACTAGCTCGCCCTTACAAGAAACACACTCTGCTTTTGAGAAAAGAGCACTCATCTACTCTACTGTGTTTCCTATAGAGCTAGAACATTAAGCTTGCTCAGAACAAAAGAACTGTGCTTCCTACACACACGGGCCAAATCTACTTCAACTCTGCTTAGGAAACTGACAAGAACAGTACCTTCTCTTCAGTCCAATACACTGTACTTGCTGGGAACAGACGCGAGTGCTATTTGCACTGTGTATGACAATTGGAGAACAGTAGTGACCTTTCTTACCAGAAAGTAACTCTTGCTCGTAGGACCAGAAACTGCATGTGATTCAACTCCATTTCTCACTGGGAAACAAACACTAGCTCGCCTTATAAGAAACACACTCTGCTTTTGAGAAAAGAGCACTCATCTACTCTACTGTTTTTCTTATAGAGCCAGAATAGTGAGCATGGTCAGAACAAAAGAACTGTGCTTCCTACACACACGGGCCATATCTACTTCAACTCTGTTTAGGAAACTGACAAGAACAGTAGCTTCTCTTCAGTCCAATACACTGTACTTGCTGGGAACAGACGCAAGGGCTATTTGCACTGTGTATGCCAATGGGAGCGCAACAGTGACTCTTCTTACCAGAAAACAACTCTTCCTCGTAGGACCAGAAACTGCATGTGATTCAACTCCATTTCAGACTGGGAAACAAACACTAGCTCGCCTTATAAGAAACACACTCTGCTTTTGAGAAAAGAGCACTCTTCTACTCTACTGTGTTTCCTATGGGGCTAGAATAGTGAGCTTGCTCAGAACAAAGGAACTGTGCTTCTACACACGGGCCAAATCTACTTCAACTCTGCTTAGGAAACTGACAAGAACAGTACCTTCTCTTCAGTCCAATTAACTGTACTTGCTGGGAACAGACGTGAGTGTTATTTGCACTGTGTAGCAAATGGAATGCAAAAGTGACTCTATTTACCAGAAAACAACTATTGCTCGTAGGACCAGAAACTGCATGTTATTCAACTGTATTTCTGACTGGAAAACAAACACGAGCTCGCCTTACAAGAAACACACTCTGCTTTTGAGAAAAGAGCACTCATCTACTCTACTGTGTTTCCTATAGGGCTAGAACATTAAGCTTGCTCAGAACAAAAGAACTGTGCTTCCTACACACGGGCCAAATCTACTTCAACTCTGCTTAGGAAACTGACACGAACAGTACCTTCTCTTCAGTCCAATACACCATACTTGCTGGGAACAGACGTGAGTGCTAATTGCACTGTGTATTGCAATATGAGCGAAATAGTGACTCTTCTTACCAGAACACAACTCTTGCTCCTAGGACCAGAAACTGCATGTGATTCAACTCCATTTATGACTGGGAAACAAACACTAGCTCGCCTCACAAGAAACACACTCTGCTTTTGAGAAAAGAGCACTCATCTACTCTACTGTGTTTCCTATAGGTCCAGAACAGTGAGCTTGCTCAGAACAATAGAACTGTGCTTCCTACACACACAGGCCATATCTACTTCAACTCTGCTTAGGAAACTGACAAGAACAGTAGCTTCTCTTCAGTCCAATTAACTGTACTTGCTGGGAACAGACGCGAGTGCTATTTGCACTGTGTAGCAAATGGATCGCAAAAGTGACTCTATTTACCAGAAAACAACTATTGCTCGTAGGACCAGAAACTGCATGTTATTCAACTATATTTCTGACTGGAAAACAAACACTAGCTCGCCTTACAAGAAACACACTCTGCTTCTGAGAAAAGAGCACTCTTCTACTCTACTGTTTTTCCTATAGAGCCAGAACAGTGAGCTTGCTCAGAACAAAGGAACTGTGCTCCTTACACACAAGCGGCCGTATCTACTTCAACTCTGCTTAGGAAACTGACAAGAACAGTAGCTTCTCTTCAGTCCAATACACTGTACTTGCTGGGAACAGATGCGAGTGCAATTTGCACTGTGTATGGCAATGGGAGCACAATAGAGACTCTTCTTACCCAGAAAACAACTCTTGCTCTTAGGACCAGAAACTGCATGTGATTCAACTCCATTTATGACTGGGAAAAAAACACTAGCTCGCCTTACAAGAAACACACTCTGCTTTTGAGAAAAGAGCACTCTTCTACTCTACAGTGTTTCCTATAGGGCTAGAACAGTGAGCTTACTCAGAACAAAGGAACTGTGCTTCCTACACACACAGGCCAAATATACTTCAACTCTGCTTAGGAAACTGAGAAGAACAGTACCTTCTCTTCAGTCCACTTAACTGTACTTGCTGGGAACAGACGTGAGTGCTATTTGCACTGTGTATGGCAATTGGAGCACAATAGTGATCTTTCTTACCAGAAGGCAACTCTTGCTCGTAGGACCAGAAACTGCATGTGATTCAACTCCATTTCTCACTGGGAAACAAACACTAGCTCGCCTTACAAGAAACACACTCTGCTTTTGAGAAAAGAGCACTCATCTACTCTACTGTGTTTCCTATAGGGCTAGAACATTAAGCTTGCTCAGAACAAAAGAACTGTGCTTCCTACACACGGGCCAAATCTACTTCAACTCTGTTTAGGAAACTGACAAGAACAGTACCTTCTCTTCAGTCCAATACACCGTACTTGCTGGGAACAGTCGTGAGTGCTATTTGCACTGTGTATTGCAATATGAGCGCAATAGTGACTCTTCTTAACAGAACACAACTCTTGCTCCTAGGACCAGAAACTGCATGTGATTCAACTAAATTTATGACTGGGAAACAAACACTAGCTCGTCTTACAAGAAACACACTCTGCTTTTGAGAAAAGAGCACTCATCTACTCTACTGTGTTTCCTATAGGTCTAGAACAGTGAGCTTGCTCAGAACAATAGAACTGTGCTTCCTACACACACAGGCCATATCTACTTCAACTCTGCTTAGGAAACTGACAAGAACAGTAGCTTCTCTTCAGTCCAATACACTGTACTTGCTGGGAACAGACGTGAATGCTATTTGCACTGTGTATGGCAATTGGAGCACAATAGTGACCTTTCTTACCAGAAAGTAACTCTTGTTCGTAGGACCAGAAACTGCATGTGATTCAACTCTATTTCTGACTGGGAAACAAACACTAGCTCGCCTTACAAGAAACACACTCTGATATTGAGAAAAGAGCACTCTTCTACTCTACTGTTTTTCCTATATGGCCAGAACAGGGAGCTTGCTCAGAACAAAAGAACTGTGCTTCCTACACACACGGGCCATATCTATTTCCACTCTGCTTAGGAAACTGACAAGAACAAGAGCTTCTCTTCAGTCCAATACACTGTACTTGCTGGGAACAGACGCGAGTGCTATTTGCACTGTGTGGCAAATGGATGACAATAGTGACTCTTCTTACCAGAAAACAACTCTTGCTCGTAGGACCAGAAACTGCATGTGATTCAACTCCATTTCTGACCGGAAAACAAAAACTAGCTCGCCTTACAAGAAACACTCTCTGCTTTTGAGAAAAGAGCACTCTTCTACTCTACTGTATTTCCTATAGCGCTAGAACAGTGAGCTTGCTCAGAACAAAAGAACTGTGCTTCCTACACACACGGGCCATATCTCCTTCAACTCTGCTTAGGAAACTGAAAAGAACAGTAGCTTCTCTTCAGTCCAATACACTGTACTTGCTGGGAACAGATGCGAGTGCTACTTGCAATGTGTATGGCACTGGGAATGCAATAGTGACTCTTCTTCCCAGAACACAACTCTTGCTCGTAGGAACAGAAACTGTATGTGATTCAACTCCATTTCTGACTGGGAAACAAACACTAGCTCGCCTTACAAGAAACACACTCTGCTTTTGAGGTAAGAGCACGCTTCTACTCTACTGTGTTTCCTACAGGGCTAGAACAGTGAGCTTGCTCAGAACAAAAGAACTGTGCTTCCTACACACACGGGCCATACCTACTTCAACTCTGCTTAGGAAACTGACAAGAACAGTAGCTTCTCTTCAGTCCAATACACTGTACTTGCTGGGAACAGACGCGAGGGTTGTTTGCACTGTGTATGGCAATGGGAACGCAATAGTGACTCTTCTTATCAGAAAACAACTCTTGCTCGTAGGACCAGAAACTGCATGTGATTCAACTCTATTTGTGACTGGGAAACAAACACTAGCTCGCCTTACAAGAAACACACTCTGCTATTGAGAAAAGAGCACTCTTCTACTCTACTGTGTTTCCTATAGGGCCAGAACAGGGAGCTTGCTCAGAACAAAAGAACTGTACTTCCTGCACACACGGGCCATATCTAGTTCAACTCTGCTTAGGAAACTGACAAGAAGAAGAACTTCTCTTCATCCAATACACTGTACTTGCTGGGAACAGACGTGAGTGCTATTTGAACTGTGTGGCAAATGGATAACAATAGTGACTCTTCTTACCAGAAAACAAGTCTTGCTCGTAGGACCAGAAACTGAATGTGATTCAACTCCATTTCTGACTGGGAAACAAAAACTAGCTCGCCTTACAAGAAACACTCTCTGCTTTTGAGAAAAGAGCACTCTTCTACTCTACTGTGTTTCCTAAAGGGCTAGAACAGTGAGCTTGCTCAGAACAAAAGAACTGTGCTCCCTACACACACGGGCCATATCTACTTCAACTCTGCTTAGGAAACTGACAAGAACAGTAGCTTCTCTTCAGTCCAATACACTGTACTTGCTGGGAACAGACGCGAGTGCTATTTGTACTGTGTATGGCAATGGGAGCACAATAGTGACTCTTCTTACCCAGAAAACAACTCTTGCTCTTAGGACCAGAAACTGCATGTGATTCAACTCCATTTCAGACTGGGAAACAAACACTAGATCGCCTTAAAAGAAACACACTCTGCTTATAAGAAAAGAGCACTCTTCTACTCTACTGTGTTTCCTATAGGGCTAGAATAGTGAGCTTGCTCAGAACATAGGAACTGTGCTTCCTACACACAAGGGCCAAATCTACTTCAACTCTGCTTAGGAAACTGACAAGAACAGTACCTTCTCTTTAGTCCAATTAACTGTACTTGCTGGGAACAGACGCCAGTGCTATTTGCACTGTGTAGCAAATGGATCGCAAAAGTGACTCTATTTACCAGAAAACAACTATTGCTCGTAGGACCAGAAACTGCATGATATTCAACTGTATTTCTGACTGGAAAAAAACGCTAGCTCGCCTTACAAGAAACATACTCTGCTTTTGAGAAAAGAGCACTCTTCTACTCTACTGTGTTTCTTATAGGGCTAGAACAGTGAGCTTGCTCAGAACAAAAGAACTGTGCTTCCTACACACACGGGCCAAATCTACTTCAACTCTGCTTAGGAAACTGACAAAAACAGTAGCTTCTCTTCAGTCCAATACACTGTACTTGCTGGGAACAGACGTGAGTGCTATTTGCACTGTGTATTGCAATATGAGTGCAATAGTGACTCTTCTTACCAGAACACAACTCTTGCTCCTAGGACCAGAAACTGCATGTGATTCAACTCCATTTCTCACTGGGAAACAAACACTAGCTCGCCTTATAAGAAACACACTCTGCTTTTGAGAAAAGAGCACTCATCTACTCTACTGTGTTTCCTATAGGTCCAGAACAGTGAGCTTGCTCAGAACAATAGAACTGTGCTTCCTACACACATGGGCCATATCTACTTCAACTCTGCTTAGGAAAATGAGAAGAACAGTACCTTCTCTTCAGTCCATTACACTGTATGTGCTGGGAACAGACGTGAGTGCTATTTGCACTGTTTATGGCAAGTGGAGCACAATAGTGACCTTTCTTACCAGAAAGTAACCCTTGCTCGTAGGACCAGAAACTGCATGTGATTCAACTCCATTTCTGACTGGGAAACAAACACTAGCTCGCCTTACAGGAAAGACACTCTGCTTTTGAGAAAAGAGCACTCTTCTACTCTACTGTTTTTCCTATAGAGCCAGAACAGTGAGCTTGCTCAGAACAAAGGAACTGTGCTCCTTACACACAAGTGGCCATATCTACTTCAACTCTGCTTAGGAAACTGACAAGAACAGTAGCTTCTCTTCAGTCCAATACACTGTACTTGCTGGGAACAGACGCGAGTGCAATTTGCACTGTGTATGGCAATGGGAGCACAATAGTGACTCTTCTTACCCAGAAAACAACTCTTGCTCTTAGGACCAGAAACTGCATGTGATTCAACTCCATTTATGACTGGGAAAAAAACGCTAGCTCGCCTTACAAGAAACACACTCTGCTTTTGAGAAAAGAGCACTCTTCTACTCTACTGTGTTTCCTATAGGTTCAGAACAGTGATCTTGCTCAGAAGAAAAGAAATGTGCTTCCTAAACACACGGGCCATATCTACTTCAACTCTGCTTAGGAAACTGACAAGAACAGTAGCTTCTCTTCAGTCCTATACACTGTACTTGCTGGGAACTGACTCGAGGGTTGTTTGCACTGTGTATGGCAATGGGAACGCAATAGTGACTCTTCTTACAGAAAACAACTCTTGCTCGTAGGACCAGAAACTGCATGTGATTCAACTCTATTTGTGACTGGGAAACAAACACTAGCTCGCCTTACAAGAAACACACTCTGCTATTGAGAAAAGAGCACTCTTCTACTCTACTGTGTTTCCTATAGGGCCAGAACAGGGAGCTTGCTCAGAACAAAAGAACTGTGCTTCCTACACACACGGGCCATATCTAGGTCAACTCTGCTTAGGAAACTGACAAGAACAAGAACTTCACTTCAGTCCAATACACTGTACTAGCTGGGAACAGACGCGAGTGCTATTTGAACTGTGTGGCAAATGGATCACAATAGTGACTCTTCTTACCAGAAAACAAGTCTTGCTCGTAGGATCAGAAACTGAATGTGATTCAACTCCATTTCTGACTGGGAAACAAAAACTAGCTCGCCTTACAAGAAACACTCTCTGCTTTTGAGAAAAGAGCACTCTTCTACTCTACTGTGTTTCCCATAGGGCTAGAACAGTGAGCTTGCTCAGAACAGAAGAACTGTGCTTCCTACACACACGGGCCATATCTACTTCAACTCTGCTTAGGAAACTGACAAGAACAGTAGCTTCTCTTCAGTCCAATACACTGTACTTGCTGGGAACAGAGGCGAGTGCTATTTGCACTGTGTATGGCAATGGGAGCGCAATAGTGAATCTTCTTACCAGAAAACAACTCTTGCTCATAAGACCAGAAACTGCCTGTGATTCAACTCTATTTATGACTGGGAAACAAACGCTAGCTCGCCTTATAAGAAACACACTCTGCTTTTGAGAAAAGAGCACTCTTCTACTCTACTGTTTTTCCTCTAGAGCCAGAACAGTGAGCTTCCTCAGAACAAAGGATCTGTGCTCCTTACACACAAGCGGCCGTATCTACTTCAACTCTGCTTAGGAAACTGGCAAGAACAGTAGCTTCTCTTCAGTCCAATACACTGTACTTGCTGGGAACAGACGCGAGTGCAATTTGCACTGTGTGTGGCAATGGGAGCACAATAGTGACTCTTCTTACCCAGAAAACAACTCTTGCTCTTAGGACCAGAAACTGCATGTGATTCAACTCCATTTATGACTGGGAAAAAAACACTAGCTCGCCTTACAAGAAACACACTTTGCTTTTGAGAAAAGAGCACTCTTCTACTCTACTGTGTTTCCTATAGGGCTAGAACAGTGAGCTTGCTCAGAACAAAGGAACTGTGCTTCCTACACACACGGGCCAAATCTACTTCAACTCTGCTTAGGAAACTGACAAGAACAGTACCTTCTCTTCAGTCCAATTAACTGTACTTGCTGGGAACAGACGCGAGTGCTATTTGCACTGTGTAGCAAATGGAATGCAAAAGTGACTCTATTTACCATAAAACAACTATTGCTCGTAGGATCCAGAAACTGCATGTTATTCAACTGTATTTCTGACTGGAAAACAAACACTAGCTCGCCTTACAAGAAAAACACTCTGCTTTTGAGAAAAGAGCACTCTTCTACTCTACTGTGTTTCTTATAGGGCTAGAACAGTGAGCTTGCTCAGAACAAAAAAACTGTGCTTCCTACACACACGGGCCAAATCTACTTCAACTCTGCTTAGGAAACTGACAAGAACAGTAGCTTCTCTTCAGTCCAATACACTGTACTTGCTGGGAACAGACGTGAGTGCTATTTGCACTGTGTATGGCAATTGGAGCACAATAGTGACCTTTCTTACCAGAAAGCAACTCTTGCTCGTAGGACCAGAAACTGCATGTGATTCAACTCCATTTCTCACTGGGAAACAAACACTAGCTCCCCTTACAAGAAACACACTCTGCTTTTGAGAAAAGAGCACTCATCTACACTACTGTGTTTCCTATAGGGCTAGAACATTAAGCTTGCTCAGAACAAAAGAACTGTACTTCCTACACACATGGGCCATATCTACTTCAATTCTGCTTAGGAAACTGACAAGAACAGTACCTTCTCTTCAGTCCAATACACCGTACTTGCTGGGAACAGACGTGAGTGCTATTTGCACTGTGTATGGCAATTGGAGCACAATAGTGACCTTTCTTACCAGAAAGTAACTCTTGCTCGTAGGACCAGAAACTGCATGTGATTCAACTCCATTTCTGACTGGGAAACAAACACTAGCTCGCCTTACAAGAAACACACTCTGCTTTTGCGAAAAGAGCACTCTTCTACTCTACTGTTTTTCCTATAGAGCCAGAACAGTGAGCTTGCTCAGAACAAAGGAACTGTGCTCCTTACACACAAGCGGCCGTATCTACTTCAACTCTGCTTAGGAAACTGACAAGAACAGTAGCTTCTCTTCAGTCCAATACACTGTACTTGCTGGGAACAGACGCGAGTGCAATTTGCACTGTGTATGGCAATGGGAGCACAATAGTGACTCTTCTTACCCAGAAAACAACTCTTGCTCTTAGGACCAGAAACTGCATGTGATTCAACTCCATTTCTGACAGGAAAACAAAAACTAGCTCGCCTTACAAGAAACACTCTCTGCTTTTGAGAAAAGAGCACTCTTCTACTCTGCTGTGTTTCCTATAGGGCCAGAACAGTGAGCTTGCTCAGAACAAAAGAGCTGTGCTTCCTACACACACGGGCCATATCTACTTCAACTCTGCTTAGGAAACTGACTAGAACAGTAGATTCTCTTCAGTCCGATACACTGTACTTGCTGGGAACAGAGGCGAGTACTATTTGCACTGTGTATGGCAATGGGAACGCAATATGAATCTTCTTACCAGAAAACAACTCTTGCTCATAGGACCAGAAACTGCATGTGATTCAATTCCATTTCTGACTAGGAAACAGACACTACCTCGCCTTACAGGAAACACACTTTTCTTTTGAGAAAAGAGCACTCTTCTATTCTACTGTTTTTCCTATAGGGCCAGAACAGTGAGCTTGCTCAGAACACAAGAACCGTGCTTCCTACACACACGGGCCATATCTAGTTCAACTCTGTTTAGGAAACTGACAAGAACAGTAGATTCTCTTCAGTCCGATACACCGTACTTGCTGGGAACAGACGTGAGTGCTATTTGCACTGTGTATTGCAATATGAGCGCAATAGTGACTCTTCTTACCAGAACACAACTCTTGCTCCTAGGACCAGAAACTGCATGTGATTCAACTCCATTTATGACTGGGAAACAAACACTAGCTCGCCTTACAAGAAACACACTCTGCTTTTGAGAAAAGAGCACTCATCTACTCTACTGTGTTTCCAATAGGTCCAGAACAGTGAGCTTGCTCAGAACAATAGAACTGTGCTTCCTACACACACGGGGCAAATCTACTTCAACTCTGCTTAGGAAACTGACAAGAACAGTAGCTTCTCTTCAGTCCAATACACTGTACTTGCTGGGAACAGATGTGAGTGCTATTTGCACTGTGTATTGCAATATGAGCGCAATAGTGACTCTTCTTACCAGAACACAACTCTTGCTCGTAGGAACAGAAACTGCATGTGATTCAACTCCATTTATGACTGGGAAACAAACACTAGCTCGCCTTACAAGAAACACACTCTGCTGTTGAGAAAAGAGCACTCATCTACTCTACTGTGTTTCCTATAGGTCCAGAACAGTGAGCTAGCTCAGAACAATAGAACTGTGCTTCCTACACACATGGGCCATATCTACTTCAACTCTGCTTAGGAAACTGACAAGAACAGTAGCTTCTCTTCAGTCCATTACACTGTATGTGCTGGTAACAGACGTGAGTGCTATTTGCACTGTGTATGGCAAGTGGAGCACAATAGTGACCTTTCTTACCAGAAAGTAACCCTTGCTCGTAGGACCAGAAACTGCATGTGATTCAACTCCATTTCTGACTGGGAAACAAACACTAGCTCGCCTTACAGGAAACACACTCTGCTTTTGAGAAAAGAGCACTCTTCTACTCTACTGTTTTTCCTATAGAGCCAGAACAGTGAGCTTGCTCAGAACAAAGGAACTGTGCTCCTTACACACAAGTGGCCATATCTATTTCAACTCTGCTTAGGAAACTGACAAGAACAGTAGCTTCTCTTCAGTCCAATACACTGTACTTGCTGGGAACAGACGCGAGTGCAATTTGCACTGTGTATGGCAATGGGAGCACAATAGTGACTCTTCTTACCCAGAAAACAACTCTTGCTCGTAGGACCAGAAACTGCATGTGATTCAACTCTATTTGTGACTGGGAAACAAACACTAGCTCGCCTTACAAGAAACACACTCTGCTATTGAGAAAAGAGCACTCATCTACTCTACTGTGTTTCCTATAGGGCCAGAACAGGGAGCTTGCTCAGAACAAAAGAACTGTGCTTCCTACACACACGGACCATATCTACTTCAACTCTGATAGGAAACAGACAAGAACAGTAGCTTCTCTTCAGTCCAATACACTGTACTTGCTGGGAACAGACGCGTGTGCTATTAGCACTTTGTGGCAAATGGATCGCATTAGTGACTCTTCTTCCCAGAAAACAACTCTTGCTCGTAGGACCAGAAACCGCATGTGATTCAACTCCATTTCTGACAGGAAAACAAACACTACCTCGCCTTATAAGAAACACACTATGCTTTTGAGAAAAGAGCACTCTTCCATTCTATTGTGTTTCCTGCAGGGCACAACAGTGAGCATGCTCAGAACAAAAGAACTGTGCTTCCTACAAACAAGGGCCATATCTACTTCAACACTGCTTAGGAAACTGACAAGAACAGTAGCTTCTCTTCAGTCCAATACACTGTACTTGCTGGGAACAGTCGTGAGTGCTATTTGCACTGTGTAAGGCAATGGGAGAACAATAGTGTCTCTTCTTACCAGAAAACAACTCTTGCTCGTAGGACCAGAAACTGCATGTGATTCAACTCCATTTCTGAGGTGAAACAAACACTAGCGTGCCTTTCAAGAAACACACTCTGCTTTTGAGAAAAGAGCACTCTTCTACTCTACTGTGTTTCCTATAGAACCAGAACAGTGAGCTTGCTCAGAACAAAAGAACTGTGCTTCCTACACACACTGGCCATATCTACTTCAACTCTGCTTAGGAAACTGACAAGAACAGTAGCTTCTCTTCAGTCCAATACACTGTACTTGCTGGGAACTGACGCGAGTGCTATTTGCACTGTGTGGCAAATGGATCGCAATAGTGACTCTACTTACAAGAAAACAAATCTTGTTCGAAGGACCACAAACTGCATGTGATTCAACTCCATTTCTGACTGGGAAATAAACACTAGCTCGCCTTACAAGAAACACACTCTGCTTTTTAGAAAAGAGCACTCTTCTACTCTACTGTGTTTCTATAGGGCCAGAACAGTGAGCTTGCTCAGAACAAAAGAACTGTGCTTCCTACACACACAGGCCATATCTACTTCAATTCTGCTTAGGAAACTGACAAGAACAGTAGCTTCTCTTCAGTCCAATACACTATACTTGCTGGGAACAGACGCGAGTACTGCTTGCACTGTGTAAGGCAATGAAAAAACTCTTGCTCATAGGACCAGAAACTGCATGTGATTCAACTCCATTTCTGACTGGGAAACAAACACTAGCTAGCCTTACAAGAAACACACTTTGCTTTCATTAAAAAGCACTCTTCTACTCTACTGTGTTTCCTAGAGGGCGAGAACAGTGAGCTTGCTCAGAGCAAAAGAACTGTGCTTCCTACACACACTGGCCATATCTACTTCAACTCTGCTTAGGAAACTGACAAGAACAGTAGCTTCTCTTCAGTCCAGTACACTGTACTTGCTGGGAACAGACGCGAGTGCTATTTGCACTGTGTGGCAAATGGATCGCAATAGTGACTCTACTTACAAGAAAACAAATCTTGTTCGAAGGACCGGAAACTGCATGTGATTCAACTCCATTTCTGACTGGGAAACAAACACTAGCTCGCCTTACAAGAAACACACTCTGCGTTTGTGAAAAGAGCACTCTTCTACTCTACTGTGTTTCCTATATGGCCAGAACAGTGAGCTTGCTCAGAACAAAAGAATTGTGCTTCCTCCACACACGGGCCATATCTACTTCAACTCTGCTAGGAAACTGACCAGAACAGTAGCTTCTCTTCAGTCAAATACACTGTACTTGCTGGGAACAGACGCGAGTGCTACTTGCACTGTGTATGGCAATGGAAACGCAATAGTGACTCTTCTTACCAGAAAACAACTCTTGCTTGTAGGACCAGAAATTGCATGTGATTCAACTCCATTTCTGACACCGAAACAAACCCTATCTCGCATTATAAGAAACACACTCTGCTTTTGAGAAAAGAGCACTCTTCTACTCTACTGTATTTCCTATAGGGCCAGAACAGTGAGCTTGGTCAGAACAAAAGAACTGTGCTTCCTACACACACGGGCCATATCTAGTTCAACTCTGTTTAGGAAACTGACAAGAACAGTAGATTCTCTTCAGTCCGATACACCGTACTTGCTGGGAACAGACGTGAGAGCTATTTGCACTGTGTATTGCAATATGAGCGCAATAGTGACTCTTCTTACCAGAACACAACTCTTGCTCCTAGGACCAGAAACTGCATGTGATTCAACTCCATTTCTCACTGGGAAACAAACACTAGCTCGCCTTACAAGAAACACACTCTGCTTTTGAGAAAAGAGCACTCATCTACTCTACTGTGTTTCCAATAGGTCCAGAACAGTGAGCTTGCTCAGAACAATAGAACTGTGCTTCCTACACACACGGGGAAAATCTACTTCAACTCTGCTTAGGAAACTGACAAGAACAGTAGCTTCTCTTCAGTCCAATACACTGTACTTGCTGGGAACAGATGTGAGTGCTATTTGCACTGTGTATTGCAATATGAGCGCAATAGTGACTCTTCTTACCAGAACACAACTCTTGCTCCTAGGACCAGAAACTGCATGTGATTCAACTCCATTTCTGACTGGGAAACAAACACTAGCTCGCCTTACAAGAAACACACTCTGCTTTTGAGAAAAGGGCACTCATCTACTCTACTGTGTTTCCTATAGGTCCAGAACAGTGAGCTTGCTCAGAACAATAGAACTGTGCTTCCTACACACATGGGCCATATCTACTTCAACTCTGCTTAGGAAACTGACAAGAACAGTAGCTTCTCTTCAGTCCAATACACTGTACTTGCTGGGAACAGACGTGAGTGCTATTTGCACTGTGTATGGCAAGTGGAGCACAATAGTGACCTTTCTTACCAGAAAGTAACCCTTGCTCGTAGGACCCCAAACTGCATGTGATTCAACTCCATTTCTGACTGGGAAACAAACACTAGCTCGCCTTACAAGAAACACACTCTGCTTTTGAGAAAAGAGCACTCTTCTACTCTACTGTTTTTCCTACAGAGCCAGAACAGTGAGCTTGCTCAGAACAAAGGAACTGTGCTCCTTACACACAAGTGGCCATATCTACTTCAACTCTGCTTAGGAAACTGACAAGAACAGTACCTTCTCTTCAGTCCAATACACTGTATTTGCTGGGAACAGACGCGAGTACTATTTGCACTGTGTAGCAAATGGATCGCAATAGTGACTCTATTTACCAGAAAACAACTCTTGCTCGTAGGACCAGAAACTGCATGTGATTCAACTCCATTTCTGACTGGGAAACAAACACTAGCTCGCCTTACAAGAAACACACTCTGCTTTTGAGAAAAGAGCACTCTTCTACTCTACTGTGTTTCCTAGAGGGCCAGAACAGTGAGCTTGCTCAGAACAAAAGAACTGTGCTTCCTACACACACGGGCCATATCTAGTTCAACTCTGCTTAGGAAACTGACTAGAACAGTAGATTCTCTTCAGTCCAATACGCTGTACTTGCTGGGAACAGAGGCGAGTGCTATTTGCACTGTGTATTGCAATGGGAGCGCAATAGTGAATCTTCTTACCAGAAAACAACTCTTGCTCATAAGACCAGAAACTGCCTGTGATTCAACTCTATTTATGACTGGGAAACAAACGCTAGCTCGCCTTATAAGAAACACACTCTGCTTTTGAGAAAAGAGCACTCTTCTACTCTACTGTTTTTCCTCTAGAGCCAGAACAGTGAGCTTCCTCAGAACAAAGGATCTGTGCTCCTTACACACAAGCGGCCGTATCTACTTCAACTCTGCTTAGGAAACTGGCAAGAACAGTAGCTTCTCTTCAGTCCAATACACTGTACTTGCTGGGAACAGACGCGAGTGCAATTTGCACTGTGTGTGGCAATGGGAGCACAATAGTGACTCTTCTTACCCAGAAAACAACTCTTGCTCTTAGGACCAGAAACTGCATGTGATTCAACTCCATTTATGACTGGGAAAAAAACACTAGCTCGCCTTACAAGAAACACACTTTGCTTTTGAGAAAAGAGCACTCTTCTACTCTACTGTGTTTCCTATAGGGCTAGAACAGTGAGCTTGCTCAGAACAAAGGAACTGTGCTTCCTACACACACGGGCCAAATCTACTTCAACTCTGCTTAGGAAACTGACAAGAACAGTACCTTCTCTTCAGTCCAATTAACTGTACTTGCTGGGAACAGACGCGAGTGCTATTTGCACTGTGTAGCAAATGGAATGCAAAAGTGACTCTATTTACCATAAAACAACTATTGCTCGTAGGACCAGAAACTGCATGTTATTCAAATGTATTTCTGACTGGAAAACAAACACTAGCTCGCCTTACAAGAAAAACACTCTGCTTTTGAGAAAAGAGCACTCTTCTACTCTACTGTGTTTCTTATAGGGCTAGAACAGTGAGCTTGCTCAGAACAAAAGAACTGTGCTTCCTACACACACGGGCCAAATCTACTTCAACTCTGCTTAGGAAACTGACAAGAACAGTAGCTTCTCTTCAGTCCAATACACTGTACTTGCTGGGAACAGACGTGAGTGCTATTTGCACTGTGTATGGCAATTGGAGCACAATAGTGACCTTTCTTACCAGAAAGCAACTCTTGCTCGTAGGACCAGAAACTGCATGTGATTCAACTCCATTTCTCACTGGGAAACAAACACTAGCTCCCCTTACAAGAAACACACTCTGCTTTTGAGAAAAGAGCACTCATCTACACTACTGTGTTTCCTATAGGGCTAGAACATTAAGCTTGCTCAGAACAAAAGAACTGTGCTTCCTACACACATGGGCCATATCTACTTCAATTCTGCTTAGGAAACTGACAAGAACAGTACCTTCTCTTCAGTCCAATACACCGTACTTGCTGGGAACAGACGTGAGTGCTATTTGCACTGTGTATGGCAATTGGAGCACAATAGTGACCTTTCTTACCAGAAAGTAACTCTTGCTCGTAGGACCAGAAACTGCATGTGATTCAACTCCATTTCTGACTGGGAAACAAACACTAGCTCGCCTTACAAGAAACACACTCTGCTTTTGCGAAAAGAGCACTCTTCTACTCTACTGTTTTTCCTATAGAGCCAGAACAGTGAGCTTGCTCAGAACAAAGGAACTGTGCTCCTTACACACAAGCGGCCGTATCTACTTCAACTCTGCTTAGGAAACTGACAAGAACAGTAGCTTCTCTTCAGTCCAATACACTGTACTTGCTGGGAACAGACGCGAGTGCAATTTGCACTGTGTATGGCAATGGGAGCACAATAGTGACTCTTCTTACCCAGAAAAAAACTCTTGCTCTTAGGACCAGAAACTGCATGTGATTCAACTCCATTTCTGACAGGAAAACAAAAACTAGCTCGCCTTACAAGAAACACTCTCTGCTTTTGAGAAAAGAGCACTCTTCTACTCTGCTGTGTTTCCTATAGGGCCAGAACAGTGAGCTTGCTCAGAACAAAAGAGCTGTGCTTCCTACACACACGGGCCATATCTACTTCAACTCTGCTTAGGAAACTGACTAGAACAGTAGATTCTCTTCAGTCCCATACACTGTACTTGCTGGGAACAGAGGCGAGTACGATTTGCACTGTGTATGGCAATGGGAGCGCAATGTGAATCTTCTTACCAGAAAACAACTCTTGCTCATAGGACCAGAAACTGCATGTGATTCAATTCCATTTCTGACTAGGAAACAGACACTACCTCGCCTTACGAGAAACACACTTTTCTTTCGAGAAAAGAGCACTCTTCTATTCTACTGTTTTTCCTATAGGGCCAGAACAGTGAGCTTGCTCAGAACAAAAGAACCGTGCTTCCTACACACACGGGCCATATCTAGTTCAACTCTGTTTAGGAAACTGACAAGAACAGTAGATTCTCTTCAGTCTGATACACCGTACTTGCTGGGAACAGACGTGAGTGCTATTTGCACTGTGTATTGCAATATGAGCGCAATAGTGACTCTTCTTACCAGAACACAACTCTTGCTCCTAGGACCAGAAACTGCATGTGATTCAACTCCATTTCTGACTGGGAAACAAACACTAGCTCGCCTTAGAAGAAACACACTCTGCTTTTGAGAAAAGAGCACTCATCTACTCTACTGTGTTTCCAATAGGTCCAGAACAGTGAGCTTGCTCAGAACAATAGAACTGTGCTTCCTACACACACGGGGCAAATCTACTTCAACTCTGCTTAGGAAACTGACAAGAACAGTAGCTTCTCTTCAGTCCAATACACTGTACTTGCTGGGAACAGATGTGAGTGCTATTTGCACTGTGTATTGCAATATGAGCACAATAGTGACTCTTCTTACCAGAACACAACTCTTGCTCGTAGGAAGAGAAACTGCATGTGATTCAACTCCATTTATGACTGGGAAACAAACACTAGCTCGCCTTACAAGAAACACACTCTGCTTTTGAGAAAAGAGCACTCATCTACTCTACTGTGTTTCCTATAGATCCAGAACAGTGAGCTAGCTCAGAACAATAGAACTGTGCTTCCTACACACATGGGCCATATCTACTTCAACTCTGCTTAGGAAACTGACAAGAACAGTAGCTTCTCTTCAGTCCATTACACTGTATGTGCTGGGAACAGACGTGAGTGCTATTTGCACTGTTTATGGCAAGTGGAGCACAATAGTGACCTTTCTTACCAGAAAGTAACCCTTGCTCGTAGGACCAGAAACTGCATGTGATTCAACTCCATTTCTGACTGGGAAACAAACACTAGCTCGCCTTACAGGAAACACACTCTGTTTTTGAGAAAAGAGCACTCTTCTACTCTACTGTTTTTCCTATAGAGCCAGAACAGTGAGCTTGCTCAGAACAAAGGAACTGTGCTCCTTACACACAAGTGGCCATATCTACTTCAACTCTGCTTTGGAAACTGACAAGAACAGTAGCTTCTCTTCAGTCCAATACACTGTACTTGCTGGGAACAGACGCGAGTGCAATTTGCACTGTGTATGGCAATGGGAGCACAATAGTGACTCTTCTTACCCAGAAAACAACTCTTGCTCTTAGGACCAGAAACTGCATGTGATTCAACTCCATTTATGACTGGGAAAAAAACACTAGCTCGCCTTACAAGAAACACACTCTGCTTTTGAGAAAAGAGCACTCTTCTACTCTACTGTGTTTCCTACAGGTTCAGAACAGTGATCTTGTTCAGAAGAAAAGAAATGTGCTTCCTAAACACACGGGCCATATCTACTTCAACTCTGCTTAGGAAACTGACAAGAACAGTAGCTTCTCTTCAGTCCTATACACTGTACTTGCTGGGAACTGACTCGTGGGTTGTTTGCACTGTGTATGGCAATGGGAACGCAATAGTGACTCTTCTTACAGAAAACAACTCTTGCTCGTAGGACCAGAAACTGCATGTGATTCAACTCTATTTGTGACTGGGAAACAAACACTAGCTCGCCTTACAAGAAACACACTCTGCTATTGAGAAAAGAGCACTCTTCTACTCTACTGTGTTTCCTATAGGGCCAGAACAGGGAGCTTGCTCAGAACAAAAGAACTGTGCTTCCTACACACACGGGCCATATCTAGGTCAACTCTGCTTAGGAAACTGACAAGAACAAGAACTTCTATTCAGTCCAATACACTGTACTTGCTGGGAACAGACGCGAGTGCTATTTGAACTGTGTGGCAAATGGATCACAATAGTGACTCTTCTTACCAGAAAACAAGTCTTGCTCGTAGGATCAGAAACTGAATGTGATTCAACTCCATTTCTGACTGGGAAACAAAAACTAGCTCGCCTTACAAGAAACACTCTCTGCTTTTGAGAAAAGAGCACTCTTCTACTCTACTGTGTTTCCCATAGGGCTAGAACACTGAGCTTGCTCAGAACAAAAGAACTGTGCTTCCTACACACACGGGCCATATCTACTTCAACTCTGCTTAGGAAACTGACAAGAACAGTAGCTTCTCTTCAGTCCAATACACTGTACTTGCTGGGAACAGAGGCGAGTGCTATTTGCACTGTGTATGGCAATGGGAGCACAATAGTGACTCTTCTTACCCAGAAAACAACTCTTGCTCTTAGGACCAGAAACTGCAAGTGATTCAACTCCATTTCAGAGTGGGAAACAAACACTAGCTCGCCTTAAAAGAAACACACTCTGCTTTTGAGAAAAGAGCACTCTTCTACTCTACTGTGTTTCCTATAGGGCTAGAATAGTGAGCTTGCTCAGAACAAAGGAACTGTGCTTCCTACACACACGGGCCATATCTACTTCAACTCTGCTTAGGAAACTGACAAGAACAGTACCTTCTCTTCAGTCCAATTAACTGTACTTGCTGGGAACAGACGCAAGTGCTATTTGCACTGTGTAGCAAATGGAATGCAAAAGTGACTCTATTTACCAGAAAACAACTATTTCTCGTAGGACCAGAAACTGCATGTTATTCAACAGTATATCTGACTGGAAAACAAACACTAGCTCGCCTTACAAGAAACACACTCTGCTTTTGAGAAAAGAGCACTCATCTACTCTACTGTGTTTCCTATAGAGCTAGAACATTAAGCTTGCTCAGAACAAAAGAACTGTGCTTCCTACACACACGGGCCAAATCTACTTCAACTCTGCTTAGGAAACTGACAAGAACAGTACCTTCTCTTCAGTCCAATACACTGTACTTGCTGGGAACAGACGCGAGTGCTATTTGCACTGTGTATGACAATTGGAGAACAGTAGTGACCTTTCTTACCAGAAAGTAACTCTTGCTCGTAGGACCAGAAACTGCATGTGATTCAACTCCATTTCTCACTGGGAAACAAACACTAGCTCGCCTTATAAGAAACACACTCTGCTTTTGAGAAAAGAGCACTCATCTACTCTACTGTTTTTCTTATAGAGCCAGAATAGTGAGCATGGTCAGAACAAAAGAACTGTGCTTCCTACACACACGGGCCATATCTACTTCAACTCTGTTTAGGAAACTGACAAGAACAGTAGCTTCTCTTCAGTCCAATACACTGTACTTGCTGGGAACAGACGCAAGGGCTATTTGCACTGTGTATGCCAATGGGAGCGCAACAGTGACTCTTCTTACCAGAAAACAACTCTTCCTCGTAGGACCAGAAACTGCATGTTATTCAACTGTATTTCTGACTGGAAAACAAACACTAGCTCGCCTTACAAGAAACACACTCTGCTTTTGAGAAAAGAGCACTCTTCTACTCTACTGTGTTTCTTATAGGGCTAGAACAGTGAGCTTGCTCACAACAAAAGAACTGTGCTTCCTACACACGGGCCAAATCTACTTCAACTCTGCTTAGGAAACTGACAAGAACAGTACCTTCTCTTCAGTCCAATTAACTGTACTTGCTGGGAACAGACGTGAGTGTTATTTGCACTGTGTAGCAAATGGAATGCAAAAGTGACTCTATTTACCAGAAAACAACTATTGCTCGTAGGACCAGAAACTGCATGTTATTCAACTGTATTTCTGACTGGAAAACAAACACGAGCTCGCCTTACAAGAAACACACTCTGCTTTTGAGAAAAGAGCACTCATCTACTCTACTGTGTTTCCTATAGGGCTAGAACATTAAGCTTGCTCAGAACAAAAGAACTGTGCTTCCTACACACGGGCCAAATCTACTTCAACTCTGCTTAGGAAACTGACACGAACAGTACCTTCTCTTCAGTCCAATACACCATACTTGCTGGGAACAGACGTGAGTGCTAATTGCACTGTGTATTGCAATATGAGCGAAATAGTGACTCTTCTTACCAGAACACAACTCTTGCTCCTAGGACCAGAAACTGCATGTGATTCAACTCCATTTATGACTGGGAAACAAACACTAGCTCGCCTCACAAGAAACACACTCTGCTTTTGAGAAAAGAGCACTCATCTACTCTACTGTGTTTCCTACAGGTCCAGAACAGTGAGCTTGCTCAGAACAATAGAACTGTGCTTCCTACACACACAGGCCATATCTACTTCAACTCTGCTTAGGAAACTGACAAGAACAGTAGCTTCTCTTCAGTCCAATTAACTGTACTTGCTGGGAACAGACGCGAGTGCTATTTGCACTGTGTAGCAAATGGATCGCAAAAGTGACTCTATTTACCAGAAAACAACTATTGCTCGTAGGACCAGAAACTGCATGTTATTCAACTATATTTCTGACTGGAAAACAAACACTAGCTCGCCTTACAAGAAACACACTCTGCTTCTGAGAAAAGAGCACTCTTCTACTCTACTGTTTTTCCTATAGAGCCAGAACAGTGAGCTTGCTCAGAACAAAGGAACTGTGCTCCTTACACACAAGCGGCCGTATCTACTTCAACTCTGCTTAGGAAACTGACAAGAACAGTAGCTTCTCTTCAGTCCAATACACTGTACTTGCTGGGAACAGATGGGAGTGCAATTTGCACTGTGTATGGCAATGGGAGCACAATAGAGACTCTTCTTACCCAGAAAACAACTCTTGCTCTTAGGACCAGAAACTGCATGTGATTCAACTCCATTTATGACTGGGAAAAAAACACTAGCTCGCCTTACAAGAAACACACTCTGCTTTTGAGAAAAGAGCACTCTTCTACTCTACAGTGTTTCCTATAGGGCTAGAACAGTGAGCTTACTCAGAACAAAGGAACTGTGCTTCCTACACACACAGGCCAAATATACTTCAACTCTGCTTAGGAAACTGAGAAGAACAGTACCTTCTCTTCAGTCCAATTAACTGTACTTGCTGGGAACAGACGTGAGTGCTATTTGCACTGTGTATGGCAATTGGAGCACAATAGTGATCTTTCTTACCAGAGGGAACTCTTGCTCGTAGGACCAGAAACTGCATGTGATTCAACTCCATTTCTCACTGGGAAACAAACACTAGCTCGCCTTACAAGAAACACACTCTGCTTTTGAGAAAAGAGCACTCATCTACTCTACTGTGTTTCCTATAGGGCTAGAACATTAAGCTTGCTCAGAACAAAAGAACTGTGCTTCCTACACACGGGCCAAATCTACTTCAACTCTGTTTAGGAAACTGACAAGAACAGTACCTTCTCTTCAGTCCAATACACCGTACTTGCTGGGAACAGACGTGAGTGCTATTTGCACTGTGTATTGCAATATGAGCGCAATAGTGACTCTTCTTAACAGAACACAACTCTTGCTCCTAGGACCAGAAACTGCATGTGATTCAACTAAATTTATGACTGGGAAACAAACACTAGCTCGTCTTACAAGAAACACACTCTGCTTTTGAGAAAAGAGCACTCATCTACTCTACTGTGTTTCCTATAGGTCTAGAACAGTGAGCTTGCTCAGAACAATAGAACTGTGCTTCCTACACACACAGGCCATATCTACTTCAACTCTGCTTAGGAAACTGACAAGAACAGTAGCTTCTCTTCAGTCCAATACACTGTACTTGCTGGGAACAGACGTGAATGCTATTTGCACTGTGTATGGCAATTGGAGCACAATAGTGACCTTTCTTACCAGAAAGTAACTCTTGTTCGTAGGACCAGAAACTGCATGTGATTCAACTCTATTTCTGACTGGGAAACAAACACTAGCTTGCCTTACAAGAAACACACTCTGATATTGAGAAAAGAGCACTCTTCTACTCTACTGTTTTTCCTATATGGCCAGAACAGGGAGCTTGCTCAGAACAAAAGAACTGTGCTTCCTACACACACGGGCCATATCTATTTCCACTCTGCTTAGGAAACTGACAAGAACAAGAGCTTCTCTTCAGTCCAATACACTGTACTTGCTGGGAACAGACGCGAGTGCTATTTGCACTGTGTGGCAAATGGATGACAATAGTGACTCTTCTTACCAGAAAACAAGTCTTGCTCGTAGGACCAGAAACTGCATGTGATTCAACTCCATTTCTGACCGGAAAACAAAAACTAGCTCGCCTTACAAGAAACACTCTCTGCTTTTGAGAAAAGAGCACTCTTCTACTCTACTGTATTTCCTATAGCGCTAGAACAGTGAGCTTGCTCAGAACAAAAGAACTGTGCTTCCTACACACACGGGCCATATCTCCTTCAACTCTGCTTAGGAAACTGAAAAGAACAGTAGCTTCTCTTCAGTCCAATACACTGTACTTGCTGGGAACAGATGCGAGTGCTACTTGCAATGTGTATGGCACTGGGAATGCAATAGTGACTCTTCTTCCCAGAACACAATTCTTGCTCGTAGGACCAGAAACTGTATGTGATTCAACTCCATTTCTGACTGGGAAACAAACACTAGCTCGCCTTACAAGAAACACACTCTGCTTTTGAGAAAAGAGCACTCTTCTACTCTACTGTGTTTCCTAAAGGGCTAGAACAGTGAGCTTGCTCAGAACAAATGAACTGTGCTTCCTACACACACGGGCCATATCTACTTCAACTCTGCTTAGGAAACTGACAAGAACAGTAGCTTCTCTTCAGTCCAATACACTCTACTTGCTGGGAACAGAGGCGAGTGCTATTTGTACTGTGTATGGCAATGGGAGCACAATAGTGACTCTTCTTACCCAGAAAACAACTCTTGCTCTTAGGACCAGAAACTGCATGTGATTCAACTCCATTTCAGACTGGTAAACAAACACTAGATCGCCTTAAAAGAAACACACTCTGCTTTTAAGAAAAGAGCACTCTTCTACTCTACTGTGTTTCCTAAAGGGCTAGAATAGTGAGCTTGCTCAGAACAAAGGAACTGTGCTTCCTACACACACGTGCCAAATCTACTTCAACTCTGCTTAGGAAACTGACAAGAACAGTACCTTCTCTTTAGTCCAATTAACTGTACTTGCTGGGAACAGACGCGAGTGCTATTTGCACTGTGTATCAAATGGATCGCAAAAGTGACTCTATTTACCAGAAAACAACTATTGCTCGTAGGACCAGAAACTGCATGTTATTCAACTGTATTTCTGACTGGAAAAAAACACTAGCTCGCCTTACAAGAAACACACTCTGCTTTTGAGAAAAGAGCACTCTTCTACTCTACTGTGTTTCTTATAGGGCTAGTACAGTGAGCTTGCTCAGAACAAAGGAACTGTGCTTCCTACACACACGGGCCAAATCTACTTCAACTCTGTTTAGGAAACTGACAAGAACAGTACCTTCTCTTGAGTCCAATACACTGTACTTGCTGGGAACAGACGTGAGTGCTATTTGCACTGTGTATTGCAATACGGGCGCAATAGTGACTCTTCTTACCAGAACACAACTCTTGCTCCTAGGACCAGAAACTGCATGTGATTCAACTCCATTTATGACTGGGAAACAAACACTAGCTCGCCTTATAAGAAACACACTCTGCTTTTGAGAAAAGAGCACTCATCTACTCTACTGTGTTTCCTATAGTTCCAGAACAGTGAGCTTGCTCAGAACAATAGAACTGTGCTTCCTACACACATGGGCCATATCTACTTCAACTCTGCTTAGGAAACTGACAAGAACAGTAGCTTCTCTTCAGTCCAATACACTGTACTTGCTGGGAACAGACGTGAGTGCTATTTGCACTGTGTATGGCAATTGGAGCACAATAGTGACCTTTCTTACCAGAAAGTAACTCTTGCTCGTAGGACCAGAAACTGCATGTGATTCAACTCCATTTTTGTCTGCGAAACAAACACTAGCTCGCCTTAAGAGAAACACACTCTGCTTTGGAGAAAAGAGCACTCTTCTACTCTACTGTTTTTCCTATAGAGCCAGAACAGTGAGCTTGCTCAGAACAAAGGAACTGTGCTCCTTACACACAAGCGGCCATATCTACTTCAACTCTGCTTAGGAAACTGACAGGAACAGTAGCTTCTCTTCAGTCCAATACACTGTACTTGCTGGGAACACACGCGAGTTCAATTTGCACTGTGTATGGCAATGGGAGCACAATAGTGACTCTTCTTACCCAGAAAACAACTCTTGCTCTTAGGACCAGAAACTGCATGTGATTCAACTCCATTTATGACTGGGAAAAAAACACTAGCTCGCCTTACAAGAAACACACTCTGCTTTTGAGAAAAGAGCACTCTTCTACTCTACTGTGTTTCCTATAGGTTCAGAACAGTGATCTTGCTCAGAAGAAAAGAAATGTGCTTCCTAAACACACGGGCCATATCTACTTCAACTCTGCTTAGGAAACTGAGAAGAACAGTACCTTCTCTTCAGTCCAATACACTGTACTTGCTGGGAAGAGACGCGAGGGTTGTTTGCACTGTGTATGGCAATGGGAACAAAATAGTGACTCTTCTTACCAGAAAACAACTCTTGCTTGTAGAACCAGAAACTGCATGTGATTCAACTCTATTTGTGACTGGGAAACAAACACTAGCTCGCCTTACAAGAAACACACTCTGCTATTGAGAAAAGAGCACTCTTCTACTCTACTGTGTTTCCTATAGGGCCAGAACAGGGAGCTTGCTCAGAACAAAAGAACTGTGCTTCCTACACACACGGGCCATATCTAGTTCAACTCTGCTTAGGAAACTGACAAGAACAAGAACTTCTCTTTAGTCCAATACACTGTACTTGCTGGGAACAGACGCGAGTGCTATTTGAACTGTGTGGCAAATGGATCACAATAGTGATTCTTCTTACCAGAAAACAAGTCTTGCTCGTAGGATCAGAAACTGCATGTGATTCAACTCCATTTCTGACTGGGAAACAAAAACTAGCTCGCCTTACAAGAAACACTCTCTGCTTTTGAGAAAAGAGCACTCTTCTACTCTACTGTGTTTCCTATAGGGCTAGAACAGTGAGCTTGCTCAGAACAAAGGAACTGTGCTCCTTACACACAAGCGGCCGTATCTACTTCAACTCTGCTTAGGAAACTGACAAGAACAGTAGCTTCTCTTCAGTCCAATACACTGTAATTGCTGGGAACAGACGCGAGTGCAATTTGCACTGTGTATGGCAATGGGAACACAATAGAGACTCTTCTTACCCAGAAAACAACTCTTGCTCTTAGGACCAGAAACTGCATGTGATTCAACTCCATTTATGACTGGGAAAAAAACACTAGCTCGCCTTACAAGAAACACACTCTGCTTTTGAGAAAAGAGCACTCTTCTACTCTACTGTGTTTCCTATAGGGCTAGAACAGTGAGCTTGCTCAGAACAAAAGAACTGTGCTTCCTTCACACACGGGCCAAATCTACTTCAACTCTGCTTAGGAAACTGACAAGAACAGTACCTTCTCTTCAGTCCAATTAACTGTACTTGCTGGGAACAGACGCGAGTGCTATTTGCACTGTGTAGCAAATGGATGGCAAAAGTGACTCTATTTACCAGAAAACAACTATTGGTCGTAGGACCAGAAACTGCATGTTATTCAACTGTATTTCTGACTGGAAAACAAACACTAGCTCGCCTTACAAGAAACACACTCTGCTTTTGAGAAAAGAGCACTCTTCTACTCTACTGTGTTTCTTATAGGGCTAGAACAGTGAGCTTGCTCACAACAAAAGAACTGTGCTTCCTACACACGGGCCAAATCTACTTCAACTCTGCTTAGGAAACTGACAAGAACAGTACCTTCTCTTCAGTCCAATACACTGTACTTGCTGGGAACAGACGTGAGTGCTATTTGCACTGTGTATGGCAATTGGAGCACAATAGTGACCTTTCTTACCAGAAAGTAACTCTTGCTCGTAGGACCAGAAACTGCATGTGATTCAACTCTATTTCTGACTGGGAAACAAACACTAGCTCGCCTTACAAGAAACACTCTCTGCTTTTGAGAAAAGAGCACTCTTCTACTCTACTGTATTTCCTATAGCGCTAGAACAGTGAGCTTGCTCAGAACAAAAGAACTGTGCTTCCTACACACACGGGCCATATCTACTTCAACTCTGCTTAGGAAACTGACATGAACAATAGCTTCTCTTCAGTCCAATACACTGTACTTGCTGGGAACAGATGCGAGTGCTACTTGCAATGTGTATGGCACTGGGAACGCAATAGTGACTCTTCTTCCCAGAAAACAACTCTTGCTCGTAGGACCAGAAACTGTATGTGATTCAACTCCATTTCTGACTGGGAAACAAACACTAGCTCGCCTTACAAGAAACACACTCTGCTTTTGAGGTAAGAGCACGCTTCTACTCTACTGTGTTTCCTACAGGGCTAGAACAGTGAGCTTGCTCAGAACAAAAGAACTGTGCTTCCTACAAACACGGGCCATACCTACTTCAACTCTGCTTAGGAAACTGACAAGAACAGTAGCTTCTCTTCAGTCCAATACACTGTACTTGCTGGGAACAGACGCCAGGGTTGTTTGCACTGTGTATGGCAATGGGAACGCAATAGTGACTCTTCTTATCAGAAAACAACTCTTGCTCGTAGGACCAGAAACTGCATGTGATTCAACTCTATTTGTGACTGGGAAACAAACACTAGCTCGCCTTACAAGAAACACACTCTGCTATTGAGAAAAGAGCACTCTTCTACTCTACTGTGTTTCCTATAGGGCCAGAACAGGGAGCTTGCTCAGAACAAAAGAACTGTACTTCCTGCACACACGGGCCATATCTAGTTCAACTCTGCTTAGGAAACTGACAAGAAGAAGAACTTCTCTTCATCCAATACACTGTACTTGCTGGGAACAGACGCGAGTGCTATTTGAACTGTGTGGCAAATGGATAACAATAGTGACTCTTCTTACCAGAAAACAAGTCTTGCTCGTAGGACCAGAAACTGAATGTGATTCAACTCCATTTCTGACTGGGAAACAAAAACTAGCTCGCCTTACAAGAAACACTCTCTGCTTTTGAGAAAAGAGCACTCTTCTACTCTACTGTGTTTCCTAAAGGGCTAGAACAGTGAGCTTGCTCAGAACAAAAGAACTGTGCTCCCTACACACACGGGCCATATCTACTTCAACTCTGCTTAGGAAACTGACAAGAACAGTAGCTTCTCTTCAGTCCAATACACTGTACTTGCTGGGAACAGACGCGAGTGCTATTTGTACTGTGTATGGCAATGGGAGCACAATAGTGACTCTTCTTACCCAGAAAACAACTCTTGCTCTTAGGACCAGAAACTGCATGTGATTCAACTCCATTTCAGACTGGGAAACAAACACTAGATCGCCTTAAAAGAAACACACTCTGCTTTTAAGAAAAGAGCACTCTTCTACTCTACTGTGTTTCCTATAGGGCTAGAATAGTGAGCTTGCTCAGAACAAAGGAACTGTGCTTCCTACACACAAGGGCCAAATCTACTTCAACTCTGCTTAGGAAACTGACAAGAACAGTACCTTCTCTTTAGTCCAATTAACTGTACTTGCTGGGAACAGACGCGAGTGCTATTTGCACTGTGTAGCAAATGGATCGCAAAAGTGACTCTATTTACCAGAAAACAACTATTGCTCGTAGGACCAGAAACTGCATGTTATTCAACTGTATTTCTGACTGGAAAAAAACACTAGCTCGCCTTACAAGAAACATACTCTGCTTTTGAGAAAAGAGCACTCTTCTACTCTACTGTGTTTCTTATAGGGCTAGAACAGTGAGCTTGCTCAGTACAAAAGAACTGTGCTTCCTACACACACGGGCCAAATCTACTTCAACTCTGCTTAGGAAACTGACAAAAACAGTAGCTTCTCTTCAGTCCAATACACTGTACTTGCTGGGAACAGACGTGAGTGCTATTTGCACTGTGTATTGCAATATGAGTGCAATAGTGACTCTTCTTACCAGAACACAACTCTTGCTCCTAGGACCAGAAACTGCATGTGATTCAACTCCATTTATGACTGGGAAACAAACACTAGCTCGCCTTATAAGAAACACACTCTGCTTTTGAGAAAAGAGCACTCATCTACTCTACTGTGTTTCCTATAGGTCCAGAACAGTGAGCTTGCTCAGAACAATAGAACTGTGCTTCCTACACACATGGGCCATATCTACTTCAACTCTGCTTAGGAAAATGAGAAGAACAGTACCTTCTCTTCAGTCCATTACACTGTATGTGCTGGGAACAGACGTGAGTGCTATTTGCACTGTTTATGGCAAGTGGAGCACAATAGTGACCTTTCTTACCAGAAAGTAACCCTTGCTCGTAGGACCAGAAACTGCATGTGATTCAACTCCATTTCTGACTGGGAAACAAACACTAGCTCGCCTTACAGGAAAGACACTCTGCTTTTGAGAAAAGAGCACTCTTCTACTCTACTGTTTTTCCTATAGAGCCAGAACAGTGAGCTTGCTCAGAACAAAGGAACTGTGCTCCTTACACACAAGTGGCCATATCTACTTCAACTCTGCTTAGGAAACTGACAAGAACAGTAGCTTCTCTTCAGTCCAATACACTGTACTTGCTGGGAACAGACGCGAGTTCAATTTGCACTGTGTATGGCAATGGGAGCACAATAGTGACTCTTCTTACCCAGAAAACAACTCTTGCTCTTAGGACCAGAAACTGCATGTGATTCAACTCCATTTATGACTGGGAAAAAAACACTAGCTCGCCTTACAAGAAACACACTCTGCTTTTGAGAAAAGAGCACTCTTCTACTCTACTGTGTTTCCTATAGGTTCAGAACAGTGATCTTGCTCAGAAGAAAAGAAATGTGCTTCCTAAACACACGGGCCATATCTACTTCAACTCTGCTTAGGAAACTGACAAGAACAGTAGCTTCTCTTCAGTCCTATACACTGTACTTGCTGGGAACTGACTCGAGGGTTGTTTGCACTGTGTATGGCAATGGGAACGCAATAGTGACTCTTCTTACAGAAAACAACTCTTGCTCGTAGGACCAGAAACTGCATGTGATTCAACTCTATTTGTGACTGGGAAACAAACACTAGCTCGCCTTACAAGAAACACACTCTGCTATTGAGAAAAGAGCACTCTTCTACTCTACTGTGTTTCCTATAGGGCCAGAACAGGGAGCTTGCTCAGAACAAAAGAACTGTGCTTCCTACACACACGGGCCATATCTAGGTCAACTCTGCTTAGGAAACTGACAAGAACAAGAACTTCTATTCAGTCCAATACACTGTACTTGCTGGGAACAGACGCGAGTGCTATTTGAACTGTGTGGCAAATGGATCACAATAGTGACTCTTCTTACCAGAAAACAAGTCTTGCTCGTAGGATCAGAAACTGAATGTGATTCAACTCCATTTCTGACTGGGAAACAAAAACTAGCTCGCCTTACAAGAAACACTCTCTGCTTTTGAGAAAAGAGCACTCTTCTACTCTACTGTGTTTCCCATAGGGCTAGAACAGTGAGCTTGCTCAGAACAAAAGAACTGTGCTTCCTACACACACGGGCCATATCTACTTCAACTCTGCTTAGGAAACTGACAAGAACAGTAGCTTCTCTTCAGTCCAATACACTGTACTTGCTGGGAACAGAGGCGAGTGCTATTTGCACTGTGTATGGCAATGGGAGCGCAATAGTGAATCTTCTTACCAGAAAACAACTCTTGCTCATAAGACCAGAAACTGCCTGTGATTCAACTCTATTTATGACTGGGAAACAAACACTAGCTCGCCTTATAAGAAACACACTCTGCTTTTGAGAAAAGAGCACTCTTCTACTCTACTGTTTTTCCTCTAGAGCCAGAACAGTGAGCTTCCTCAGAACAAAGGATCTGTGCTCCTTACACACAAGCGGCCGTATCTACTTCAACTCTGCTTAGGAAACTGGCAAGAACAGTAGCTTCTCTTCAGTCCAATACACTGTACTTGCTGGGAACAGACGCGAGTGCAATTTGCACTGTGTATGGCAATGGGAACACAATAGTGACTCTTCTTACCCAGAAAACAACTCTTGCTCTTAGGACCAGAAACTGCATGTGATTCAACTCCATTTATGACTGGGAAAAAAACACTAGCTCGCCTTACAAGAAACACACTTTGCTTTTGAGAAAAGAGCACTCTTCTACTCTACTGTGTTTCCTATAGGGCTAGAACAGTGAGCTTGCTCAGAACAAAGGAACTGTGCTTCCTACACACACGGGCCAAATCTACTTCAACTCTGCTTAGGAAACTGACAAGAACAGTACCTTCTCTTCAGTCCAATTAACTGTACTTGCTGGGAACAGACGCGAGTGCTATTTGCACTGTGTAGCAAATGGAATGCAAAAGTGACTCTATTTACCATAAAACAACTATTGCTCGTAGGATCCAGAAACTGCATGTTATTCAACTGTATTTCTGACTGGAAAACAAACACTAGCTCGCCTTACAAGAAAAACACTCTGCTTTTGAGAAAAGAGCACTCTTCTACTCTACTGTGTTTCTTATAGGGCTAGAACAGTGAGCTTGCTCAGAACAAAAAAACTGTGCTTCCTACACACACGGGCCAAATCTACTTCAACTCTGCTTAGGAAACTGACAAGAACAGTAGCTTCTCTTCAGTCCAATACACTGTACTTGCTGGGAACAGACGTGAGTGCTATTTGCACTGTGTATGGCAATTGGAGCACAATAGTGACCTTTCTTACCAGAAAGCAACTCTTGCTCGTAGGACCAGAAACTGCATGTGATTCAACTCCATTTCTCACTGGGAAACAAACCCTAGCTCCCCTTACAAGAAACACACTCTGCTTTTGAGAAAAGAGCACTCATCTACACTACTGTGTTTCCTATAGGGCTAGAACATTAAGCTTGCTCAGAACAAAAGAACTGTACTTCCTACACACATGGGCCATATCTACTTCAATTCTGCTTAGGAAACTGACAAGAACAGTACCTTCTCTTCAGTCCAATACACCGTACTTGCTGGGAACAGACGTGAGTGCTATTTGCACTGTGTATGGCAATTGGAGCACAATAGTGACCTTTCTTACCAGAAAGTAACTCTTGCTCGTAGGACCAGAAACTGCATGTGATTCAACTCCATTTCTGACTGGGAAACAAACACTAGCTCGCCTTACAAGAAACACACTCTGCTTTTGAGAAAAGAGCACTCTTCTACTCTACTGTTTTTCCTATAGAGCCAGAACAGTGAGCTTGCTCAGAACAAAGGAACTGTGCTCCTTACACACAAGCGGCCGTATCTACTTCAACTCTGCTTAGGAAACTGACAAGAACAGTAGCTTCTCTTCAGTCCAATACACTGTACTTGCTGGGAACAGACGCGAGTGCAATTTGCACTGTTTATGGCAATGGGAGCACAATAGTGACTCTTCTTACCCAGAAAACAACTCTTGCTCTTAGGACCAGAAACTGCATGTGATTCAACTCCATTTCTGACAGGAAAACAAAAACTAGCTCGCCTTACAAGAAACACTCTCTGCTTTTGAGAAAAGAGCACTCTTCTACTCTGCTGTGTTTCCTATAGGGCCAGAACAGTGAGCTTGCTCAGAACAAAAGAGCTGTGCTTCCTACACACACGGGCCATATCTACTTCAACTCTGCTTAGGAAACTGACTAGAACAGTAGATTCTCTTCAGTCCGATACACTGTACTTGCTGGGAACAGAGGCGAGTACTATTTGCACTGTGTATGGCAATGGGAACGCAATATGAATCTTCTTACCAGAAAACAACTCTTGCTCATAGGACCAGAAACTGCATGTGATTCAATTCCATTTCTGACTAGGAAACAGACACTACCTCGCCTTACGAGAAACACACTTTTCTTTTGAGAAAAGAGCACTCTTCTATTCTACTGTTTTTCCTATAGGGCCAGAACAGTGAGCTTGCTCAGAACACAAGAACCGTGCTTCCTACACACACGGGCCATATCTAGTTCAACTCTGTTTAGGAAACTGACAAGAACAGTAGATTCTCTTCAGTCCGATACACCGTACTTGCTGGGAACAGACGTGAGTGCTATTTGCACTGTGTATTGCAATATGAGCGCAATAGTGACTCTTCTTACCAGAACACAACTCTTGCTCCTAGGACCAGAAACTGCATGTGATTCAACTCCATTTATGACTGGGAAACAAACACTAGCTCGCCTTACAAGAAACACACTCTGCTTTTGAGAAAAGAGCACTCATCTACTCTACTGTGTTTCCAATAGGTCCAGAACAGTGAGCTTGCTCAGAACAATAGAACTGTGCTTCCTACACACACGGGGCAAATCTACTTCAACTCTGCTTAGGAAACTGACAAGAACAGTAGCTTCTCTTCAGTCCAATACACTGTACTTGCTGGGAACAGATGTGAGTGGCTTGTGTGCAATATGAGCGCAATAGTGACTCTTCTTACCAGAACACAACTCTTGCTCGTAGGAACAGAAACTGCATGTGATTCAACTCCATTTATGACTGGGAAACAAACACTAGCTCGCCTTACAAGAAACACACTCTGCTGTTGAGAAAAGAGCACTCATCTACTCTACTGTGTTTCCTATAGGTCCAGAACAGTGAGCTAGCTCAGAACAATAGAACTGTGCTTCCTACACACATGGGCCATATCTACTTCAACTCTGCTTAGGAAACTGACAAGAACAGTAGCTTCTCTTCAGTCCATTACACTGTATGTGCTGGTAACAGACGTGAGTGCTATTTGCACTGTGTATGGCAAGTGGAGCACAATAGTGACCTTTCTTACCAGAAAGTAACCCTTGCTCGTAGGACCAGAAACTGCATGTGATTCAACTCCATTTCTGACTGGGAAACAAACACTAGCTCGCCTTACAGGAAACACACTCTGCTTTTGAGAAAAGAGCACTCTTCTACTCTACTGTTTTTCCTATAGAGCCAGAACAGTGAGCTTGCTCAGAACAAAGGAACTGTGCTCCTTACACACAAGTGGCCATATCTACTTCAACTCTGCTTAGGAAACTGACAAGAACAGTAGCTTCTCTTCAGTCCAATACACTGTACTTGCTGGGAACAGACGCGAGTGCAATTTGCACTGTGTATGGCAATGGGAGCACAATAGTGACTCTTCTTACCCAGAAAACAACTCTTGCTCGTAGGACCAGAAACTGCATGTGATTCACCTCTATTTGTGACTGGGAAACAAACACTAGCTCGCCTTACAAGAAACACACTCTGCTATTGAGAAAAGAGCACTCATCTACTCTACTGTGTTTCCTATAGGGCCAGAACAGGGAGCTTGCTCAGAACAAAAGAACTGTGCTTCCTACACACACGGACCATATCTACTTCAACTCTGATAGGAAACAGACAAGAACAGTAGCTTCTCTTCAGTCCAATACACTGTACTTGCTGGGAACAGACGCGTGTGCTATTAGCACTTTGTGGCAAATGGATCGCATTAGTGACTCTTCTTCCCAGAAAACAACTCTTGCTCGTAGGACCAGAAACCGCATGTGATTCAACTCCATTTCTGACAGGAAAACAAACACTACCTCGCCTTATAAGAAACACACTATGCTTTTGAGAAAAGAGCACTCTTCCATTCTATTGTGTTTCCTGCAGGGCACAACAGTGAGCTTGCTCAGAACAAAAGAACTGTGCTTCCTACAAACAAGGGCCATATCTACTTCAACACTGCTTAGGAAACTGACAAGAACAGTAGCTTCTCTTCAGTCCAATACACTATACTTGCTGGGAACAGTCGTGAGTGCTATTTGCACTGTGTACGGCAATGGGAGAACAATAGTGTCTCTTCTTACCAGAAAACAACTCTTGCTCGTAGGACCAGAAACTGCATGTGATTCAACTCCATTTCTGAGGTGAAACAAACACTAGCGTGCCTTTCAAGAAACACACTCTGCTTTTGAGAAAAGAGCACTCTTCTACTCTACTGTGTTTCCTATAGAACCAGAACAGTGAGCTTGCTCAGAACAAAAGAACTGTGCTTCCTACACACACTGGCCATATCTACTTCAACTCTGCTTAGGAAACTGACAAGAACAGTAGCTTCTCTTCAGTCCAATACACTGTACTTGCTGGGAACTGACGCGAGTGCTATTTGCACTGTGTGGCAAATGGATCGCAATAGTGACTCTACTTACAAGAAAACAAATCTTGTTCGAAGGACCACAAACTGCATGTGATTCAACTCCATTTCTGACTGGGAAACAAACACTAGCTCGCCTTACAAGAAACACACTCTGCTTTTTAGAAAAGAGCACTCTTCTACTCTACTGTGTTTCTATAGGGCCAGAACAGTGAGCTTGCTCAGAACAAAAGAACTGTGCTTCCTACACACACAGGCCATATCTACTTCAATTCTGCTTAGGAAACTGACAAGAACAGTAGCTTCTCTTCAGTCCAATACACTATACTTGCTGGGAACAGACGCGAGTGCTATTTGCACTGTGTATGACAATTGGAGAACAGTAGTGACCTTTCTTACCAGAAAGTAACTCTTGCTCGTAGGACCAGAAACTGCATGTGATTCAACTCCATTTCTCACTGGGAAACAAACACTAGCTCGCCTTATAAGAAACACACTCTGCTTTTGAGAAAAGAGCACTCATCTACTCTACTGTTTTTCTTATAGAGCCAGAATAGTGAGCATGGTCAGAACAAAAGAACTGTGCTTCCTACACACACGGGCCATATCTACTTCAACTCTGTTTAGGAAACTGACAAGAACAGTAGCTTCTCTTCAGTCCAATACACTGTACTTGCTGGGAACAGACGCAAGGGCTATTTGCACTGTGTATGCCAATGGGAGCGCAACAGTGACTCTTCTTACCAGAAAACAACTCTTCCTCGTAGGACCAGAAACTGCATGTGATTCAACTCCATTTCAGACTGGGAAACAAACACTAGCTCGCCTTATAAGAAACACACTCTGCTTTTGAGAAAAGAGCACTCTTCTACTCTACTGTGTTTCCTATAGGGCTAGAATAGTGAGCTTGCTCAGGACAAAGGAACTGTGCTTCTACACACGGGCCAAATCTACTTCAACTCTGCTTAGGAAACTGACAAGAACAGTACCTTCTCTTCAGTCCAATTAACTGTACTTGCTGGGAACAGACGTGAGTGTTATTTGCACTGTGTAGCAAATGGAATACAAAAGTGACTCTATTTACCAGAAAACAACTCTTGCTCGTAGGACCAGAAACTGCATGTTATTCAACTGTATTTCTGACTGGAAAACAAACACGAGCTCGCCTTACAAGAAACACACTCTGCTTTTGAGAAAAGAGCACTCATCTACTCTACTGTGTTTCCTATAGGGCTAGAACATTAAGCTTGCTCAGAACAAAAGAACTGTGCTTCCTACACACGGGCCAAATCTACTTCAACTCTGCTTAGGAAACTGACACGAACAGTACCTTCTCTTCAGTCCAATACACCGTACTTGCTGGGAACAGACGTGAGTGCTAATTGCACTGTGTATTGCAATATGAGCGAAATAGTGACTCTTCTTACCAGAACACAACTCTTGCTCCTAGGACCAGAAACTGCATGTGATTCAACTCCATTTATGACTGGGAAACAAACACTAGCTCGCCTCACAAGAAACACACTCTGCTTTTGAGAAAAGAGCACTCATCTACTCTACTGTGTTTCCTATAGGTCCAGAACAGTGAGCTTGCTCAGAACAATAGAACTGTGCTTCCTACACACACAGGCCATATCTACTTCAACTCTCCTTAGGAAACTGACAAGAACAGTAGCTTCTCTTCAGTCCAATTAACTGTACTTGCTGGGAACAGACGCGAGTGCTATTTGCACTGTGTAGCAAATGGATCGCAAAAGTGACTCTATTTACCAGAAAACAACTATTGCTCATAGGACCAGAAACTGCATGTTATTCAACTATATTTCTGACTGGAAAACAAACACTAGCTCGCCTTACAAGAAACACACTCTGCTTCTGAGAAAAGAGCACTCTTCTACTCTACTGTTTTTCCTATAGGTCCAGAACAGTGAGCTTGCTCAGAACAATAGAACTGTGCTTCCTACACACACGGGCCATATCTACTTCAACTCTGCTTAGGAAACTGACAAGAACAGTAGCTTCTCTTCAGTCCAATACACTGTACTTGCTGGGAACAGACGCGAGGGTTGTTTGCACTGTCTATGGCAATGGGAACACAATAGTGACTCTTCTTACCAGAACACAACTCTTGCTCCTAGGACCAGAAACTGCATGTGATTCAACTCCATTTCTGACTGGGAAACAAACACTAGCTCGCCTTACAAGAAACACACTCTGCTTTTGAGAAAAGAGCACTCATCTACTCTTCTGTGTTTCCTATAGTTCCAGAACAGTGAGCTTGCTCAGAACAATAGAACTGTGCTTCCTACACACACGGGCCATATCTACTTCAACTCTGCTTAGGAAACTGACAAGAACAGTAGCTTCTCTTCAGTCCAATACACTGTACTTGCTGGGAACAGACGTGAGTGCTATTTGTACTGTGTATGGCAATTGGAGCACAATAGAGACTTTCTTACCAGAAAGTAACTTTTGCTCGTAGGACCAGAAACTGCATGTGATTCAACTCCATTTCTGACTGGGAAACAAACACTAGCTCGCCTTACAAGAAACACACTCTGCTTTTGAGAAAAGAGCACTCTTCTACTCTACTGTTTTTCCTATAGAGCCAGAACAGTGAGCTTGCTCAGAACAAAGGAACTGTGCTCCTTACACACAAGCGGCCGTATCTACTTCAACTCTGCTTAGGAAACTGACAAGAACAGTAGCTTCTCTTCAGTCCAATACACTGTACTTGCTGGGAACAGATGCGAGTGCAATTTGCACTGTGTATGGCAATGGGATCACAATAGAGACTCTTCTTACCCAGAAAACAACTCTTGCTCTTAGGACCAGAGACTGCATGTGATTCAACTCCATTTATGACTGGGAAAAAAACACTAGCTCGCCTTACAAGAAACACACTCTGCTTTTGAGAAAAGAGCACTCTTCTACTCTACAGTGTTTCCTATAGGGCTAGAACAGTGAGCTTACTCAGAACAAAGGAACTGTGCTTCCTACACACACAGGCCAAATATACTTCAACTCTGCTTAGGAAACTGAGAAGAACAGTACCTTCTCTTCAGTCCAATTAACTGTACTTGCTGGGAACAGACGTGAGTGCTATTTGCACTGTGTATGGCAATTGGAGCACAGTGTGATCTTTCTTACCAGAAGGCAACTCTTGCTCGTAGGACCAGAAACTGCATGTGATTCAACTCCATTTCTCACTGGGAAACAAACACTAGCTCGCCTTACAAGAAACACACTCTGCTTTTGAGAAAAGAGCACTCATCTACTCTACTGTGTTTCCTATAGGGCTAGAACATTAAGCTTGCTCAGAACAAAAGAACTGTGCTTCCTACACACGGGCCAAATCTACTTCAACTCTGTTTAGGAAACTGACAAGAACAGTACCTTCTCTTCAGTCCAATACACCGTACTTGCTGGGAACAGACGTGAGTGCTATTTGCACTGTGTATTGCAATATGAGCGCAATAGTGACTCTTCTTAACAGAACACAACTCTTGCTCCTAGGACCAGAAACTGCATGTGATTCAACTAAATTTATGACTGGGAAACAAACACTAGCTCGTCTTACAAGAAACACACTCTGCTTTTGAGAAAAGAGCACTCATCTACTCTACTGTGTTTCCTATAGGTCTAGAACAGTGAGCTTGCTCAGAACAATAGAACTGTGCTTCCTACACACACAGGCCATATCTACTTCAACTCTGCTTAGGAAACTGACAAGAACAGTAGCTTCTCTTCAGTCCAATACACTGTACTTGCTGGGAACAGACGTGAATGCTATTTGCACTGTGTATGGCAATTGGAGCACAATAGTGACCTTTCTTACCAGAAAGTAACTGTTGTTCGTAGGACCAGAAACTGCATGTGATTCAACTCTATTTCTGACTGGGAAACAAACACTAGCTCGCCTTACAAGAAACACACTCTGATATTGAGAAAAGAGCACTCTTCTACTCTACTGTTTTTCCTATATGGCCAGAACAGGGAGCTTGCTCAGAACAAAAGAACTGTGCTTCCTACACACACGGGCCATATCTATTTCCACTCTGCTTAGGAAACTGACAAGAACAAGAGCTTCTCTTCAGTCCAATACACTGTACTTGCTGGGAACAGACGCGAGTGCTATTTGCACTGTGTGGCAAATGGATGACAATAGTGACTCTTCTTACCAGAAAACAAGTCTTGCTCGTAGGACCAGAAACTGCATGTGATTCAACTCCATTTCTGACCGGAAAACAAAAACTAGCTCGCCTTACAAGAAACACTCTCTGCTTTTGAGAAAAGAGCACTCTTCTACTCTACTGTATTTCCTATAGCGCTAGAACAGTGAGCTTGCTCAGAACAAAAGAACTGTGCTTCCTACACACACGGGCCATATCTCCTTCAACTCTGCTTAGGAAACTGAAAAGAACAGTAGCTTCTCTTCAGTCCAATACACTGTACTTGCTGGGAACAGATGCGAGTGCTACTTGCAATGTGTATGGCACTGGGAATGCAATAGTGACTCTTCTTCCCAGAACACAACTCTTGCTCGTAGGACCAGAAACTGTATGTGATTCAACTCCATTTCTGACTGGGAAACAAACACTAGCTCGCCTTACAAGAAACACACTCTGCTTTTGAGAAAAGAGCACTCTTCTACTCTACTGTGTTTCCTAAAGGGCTAGAACAGTGAGCTTGCTCAGAACAAATGAACTGTGCTTCCTACACACACGGGCCATATCTACTTCAACTCTGCTTAGGAAACTGACAAGAACAGTAGCTTCTCTTCAGTCCAATACACTCTACTTGCTGGGAACAGAGGCGAGTGCTATTTGTACTGTGTATGGCAATGGGAGCACAATAGTGACTCTTCTTACCCAGAAAACAACTCTTGCTCTTAGGACCAGAAACTGCATGTGATTCAACTCCATTTCAGACTGGTAAACAAACACTAGATCGCCTTAAAAGAAACACACTCTGCTTTTAAGAAAAGAGCACTCTTCTACTCTACTGTGTTTCCTAAAGGGCTAGAATAGTGAGCTTGCTCAGAACAAAGGAACTGTGCTTCCTACACACACAGGCCAAATATACTTCAACTCTGCTTAGGAAACTGACAAGAACAGTACCTTCTCTTTAGTCCAATTAACTGTACTTGCTGGGAACAGACGCGAGTGCTATTTGCACTGTGTATCAAATGGATCGCAAAAGTGACTCTATTTACCAGAAAACAACTATTGCTCGTAGGACCAGAAACTGCATGTTATTCAACTGTATTTCTGACTGGAAAAAAACACTAGCTCGCCTTACAAGAAACACACTCTGCTTTTGAGAAAAGAGCACTCTTCTACTCTACTGTGTTTCTTATAGGGCTAGAACAGTGAGCTTGCTCAGAACAAAGGAACTGTGCTTCCTACACACACGGGCCAAATCTACTTCAACTCTGTTTAGGAAACTGACAAGAACAGTACCTTCTCTTGAGTCCAATACACTGTACTTGCTGGGAACAGACGTGAGTGCTATTTGCACTGTGTATTGCAATACGGGCGCAATAGTGACTCTTCTTACCAGAACACAACTCTTGCTCCTAGGACCAGAAACTGCATGTGATTCAACTCCATTTATGACTGGGAAACAAACACTAGCTCGCCTTATAAGAAACACACTCTGCTTTTGAGAAAAGAGCACTCATCTACTCTACTGTGTTTCCTATAGTTCCAGAACAGTGAGCTTGCTCAGAACAATAGAACTGTGCTTCCTACACACATGGGCCATATCTACTTCAACTCTGCTTAGGAAACTGACAAGAACAGTAGCTTCTCTTCAGTCCAATACACTGTACTTGCTGGGAACAGACGTGAGTGCTATTTGCACTGTGTATGGCAATTGGAGCACAATAGTGACCTTTCTTACCAGAAAGTAACTCTTGCTCGTAGGACCAGAAACTGCATGTGATTCAACTCCATTTTTGTCTGCGAAACAAACACTAGCTCGCCTTAAGAGAAACACACTCTGCTTTGGAGAAAAGAGCACTCTTCTACTCTACTGTTTTTCCTATAGAGCCAGAACAGTGAGCTTGCTCAGAACAAAGGAACTGTGCTCCTTACACACAAGCGGCCATATCTACTTCAACTCTGCTTAGGAAACTGACAAGAACAGTAACTTCTCTTCAGTCCAATACACTGTACTTGCTGGGAACAGACGCGAGTTCAATTTGCACTGTGTATGGCAATGGGAGCACAATAGTGACTCTTCTTACCCAGAAAACAACTCTTGCTCTTAGGACCAGAAACTGCATGTGATTCAACTCCATTTCAGACTGGTAAACAAACACTAGATCGCCTTAAAAGAAACACACTCTGCTTTTAAGAAAAGAGCACTCTTCTACTCTACTGTGTTTCCTAAAGGGCTAGAATAGTGAGCTTGCTCAGAACAAAGGAACTGTGCTTCCTACACACACGTGCCAAATCTACTTCAACTCTGCTTAGGAAACTGACAAGAACAGTACCTTCTCTTTAGTCCAATTAACTGTACTTGCTGGGAACAGACGCGAGTGCTATTTGCACTGTGTATCAAATGGATCGCAAAAGTGACTCTATTTACCAGAAAACAACTATTGCTCGTAGGACCAGAAACTGCATGTTATTCAACTGTATTTCTGACTGGAAAAAAACACTAGCTCGCCTTACAAGAAACACACTCTGCTTTTGAGAAAAGAGCACTCTTCTACTCTATTGTGTTTCTTATAGGGATAGAACAGTGAGCTTGCTCAGAACAAAGGAACTGTGCTTCCTACACACACGGACCAAATCTACTTCAACTCTGTTTAGGAAACTGACAAGAACAGTACCTTCTCTTGAGTCCAATACACTGTACTTGCTGGGAACAGACGTGAGTGCTATTTGCACTGTGTATTGCAATACGGGCGCAATAGTGACTCTTCTTACCAGAACACAACTCTTGCTCCTAGGACCAGAAACTGCATGTGATTCAACTCCATTTATGACTGGGAAACAAACACTAGCTCGCCTTATAAGAAACACACTCTGCTTTTGAGAAAAGAGCACTCATCTACTCTACTGTGTTTCCTATAGTTCCAGAACAGTGAGCTTGCTCAGAACAATAGAACTGTGCTTCCTACACACATGGGCCATATCTACTTCAACTCTGCTTAGGAAACTGACAAGAACAGTAGCTTCTCTTCAGTCCAATACACTGTACTTGCTGGGAACAGACGTGAGTGCTATTTGCACTGTGTATGGCAATTGGAGCACAATAGTGACCTTTCTTACCAGAAAGTAACTCTTGCTCGTAGGACCAGAAACTGCATGTGATTCAACTCCATTTTTGTCTGCGAAACAAACACTAGCTCGCCTTAAGAGAAACACACTCTGCTTTGGAGAAAAGAGCACTCTTCTACTCTACTGTTTTTCCTATAGAGCCAGAACAGTGAGCTTGCTCAGAACAAAGGAACTGTGCTCCTTACACACAAGCGGCCATATCTACTTCAACTCTGCTTAGGAAACTGACAAGAACAGTAGCTTCTCTTCAGTCCAATACACTGTACTTGCTGGGAACAGACGCGAGTTCAATTTGCACTGTGTATGGCAATGGGAGCACAATAGTGACTCTTCTTACCCAGAAAACAACTCTTGCTCTTAGGACCAGAAACTGCATGTGATTCAACTCCATTTATGACTGGGAAAAAAACACTAGCTCGCCTTACAAGAAACACACTCTGCTTTTGAGAAAAGAGCACTCTTCTACTCTACTGTGTTTCCTATAGGTTCAGAACAGTGATCTTGCTCAGAAGAAAAGAAATGTGCTTCCTAAACACACGGGCCATATCTACTTCAACTCTGCTTAGGAAACTGAGAAGAACAGTACCTTCTCTTCAGTCCAATACACTGTACTTGCTGGGAAGAGACGCGAGGGTTGTTTGCACTGTGTATGGCAATGGGAACAAAATAGTGACTCTTCTTACCAGAAAACAACTCTTGCTTGTAGAACCAGAAACTGCATGTGATTCAACTCTATTTGTGACTGGGAAACAAACACTAGCTCGCCTTACAAGAAACACACTCTGCTATTGAGAAAAGAGCACTCTTCTACTCTACTGTGTTTCCTATAGGGCCAGAACAGGGAGCTTGCTCAGAACAAAAGAACTGTGCTTCCTACACACACGGGCCATATCTAGTTCAACTCTGCTTAGGAAACTGACAAGAACAAGAACTTCTCTTTAGTCCAATACACTGTACTTGCTGGGAACAGACGCGAGTGCTATTTGAACTGTGTGGCAAATGGATCACAATAGTGATTCTTCTTACCAGAAAACAAGTCTTGCTCGTAGGATCAGAAACTGCATGTGATTCAACTCCATTTCTGACTGGGAAACAAAAACTAGCTCGCCTTACAAGAAACACTCTCTGCTTTTGAGAAAAGAGCACTCTTCTACTCTACTGTGTTTCCTATAAAGCTAGAACAGTGAGCTTGCTCAGAACAAAGGAACTGTGCTCCTTACACACAAGCGGCCGTACCTACTTCAACTCTGCTTAGGAAACTGACAAGAACAGTAGCTTCTCTTCAGTCCAATACACTGTACTTGCTGGGAACAGACGCGAGTGCAATTTGCACTGTGTATGGCAATGGGAACACAATAGAGACTCTTCTTACCCAGAAAACAACTCTTGCTCTTAGGACCAGAAACTGCATGTGATTCAACTCCATTTATGACTGGGAAAAAAACACTAGCTCGCCTTACAAGAAACACACTTTGCTTTTGAGAAAAGAGCACTCTTCTACTCTACTGTGTTTCCTATAGGGCTAGAACAGTGAGCTTGCTCAGAACAAATGAACTGCGCTTCCTACACACACGGGCCAAATCTACTTCAACTCTGCTTAGGAAACTGACAAGAACAGTACCTTCTCTTCAGTCCAATTAACTGTACTTGCTGGGAACAGACGCGAGTGCTATTTGCACTGTGTAGCAAATGGATGGCAAAAGTGACTCTATTTACCAGAAAACAACTATTGGTCGTAGGACCAGAAACTGCATGTTATTCAACTGTATTTCTGACTGGAAAACAAACACTAGCTCGCCTTACAAGAAACACACTCTGCTTTTGAGAAAAGAGCACTCTTCTACTCTACTGTGTTTCTTATAGGGCTAGAACAGTGAGCTTGCTCACAACAAAAGAACTGTGCTTCCTACACACGGGCCAAATCTACTTCAACTCTGCTTAGGAAACTGACAAGAACAGTACCTTCTCTTCAGTCCAATACACTGTACTTGCTGGGAACAGACGTGAGTGCTATTTGCACTGTGTATGGCAATTGGAGCACAATAGTGACCTTTCTTACCAGAAAGTAACTCTTGCTCGTAGGACCAGAAACTGCTTGTGATTCAACTCTATTTCTGACTGGGAAACAAACACTAGCTCGCCTTACAAGAAACACACTCTGCTATTGAGAAAAGAGCACTCTTCTACTCTACTGTTTTTCCTATATGGCCAGAACAGGGAGCTTGCTCAGAACAAAAGAACTGTGCTTCCTATACACACGGGCCATATCTATTTCCACTCTGCTTAGGAAACTGACAAGAACAAGAGCTTCTCTTCAGTCCAATACACTGTACTTGCTGGGAACAGACGCGAGTGCTATTTGCACTGTGTGGCAAATGGATCACAATAGTGACTCTTCTTACCAGAAAACAAGTCTTGCTCGTAGGACCAGAAACTGCATGTGATTCAACTCCATTTCTGACAGGAAAACAAAAACTAGCTCGCCTTACAAGAAACACTCTCTGCTTTTGAGAAAAGAGCACTCTTCTACTCTACTGTATTTCCTATAGCGCTAGAACAGTGAGCTTGCTCAGAACAAAAGAACTGTGCTTCCTACACACACGGGCCATATCTACTTCAACTCTGCTTAGGAAACTGACAAGAACAGTAGCTTCTCTTCAGTCCAATACACTGTACTTGCTGGGAACAGATGCGAGTGCTACTTGCAATGTGTATGGCACTGGGAACGCAATAGTGACTCTTCTTCCCAGAAAACAACTCTTGCTCGTAGGACCAGAAACTGTATGTGATTCAACTCCATTTCTGACTGGGAAACAAACACTAGCTCGCCTTACAAGAAACACACTCTGCTTTTGAGGTAAGAGCACTCTTCTACTCTACTGTGTTTCCTAAAGGGCTAGAACAGTGAGCTTGCTCAGAACAAAAGAACTTTGCTTCCTACACACACGGGCCATACCTACTTCAACTCTGCTTAGGAAACTGACAAGAACAGTAGCTTCTCTTCAGTCCAATACACTGTACTTGCTGGGAACAGACGCGAGGGTTGTTTGCACGGTGTATGGCAAAGGGAACGCAATAGCGACTCTTCTTATCAGAAAACAACTCTTGCTCGTAGGACCAGAAACTGCATGTGATTCAACTCTATTTGTGACTGGGAAACAAACACTAGCTCGCCTTACAAGAAACACACTCTGCTATTGAGAAAAGAGCACTCTTCTACTCTACTGTGTTTCCTATAGGGCCAGAACAGGGAGCTTGCTCAGAACAAAAGAACTGTGCTTCCTGCACACACGGGCCATATCTAGTTCAACTCTGCTTAGGAAACTGACAAGAAGAAGAACTTCTCTTCATCCAATACACTGTACTTGCTGGGAACAGACGCGAGTGCTATTTGAACTGTGTGGCAAATGGATAACAATAGTGACTCTTCTTACCAGAAAACAAGTCTTGCTCGTAGGACCAGAAACTGAATGTGATTCAACTCCATTTCTGACTGGGAAACAAAAACTAGCTCGCCTTACAAGAAACACTCTCTGCTTTTGAGAAAAGAGCACTCTTCTACTCTACTGTGTTTCCTAAAGGGCTAGAACAGTGAGCTTGCTCAGAACAAAAGAACTGTGCTCCCTACACACACGGGCCATATCTACTTCAACTCTGCTTAGGAAACTGACAAGAACAGTAGCTTCTCTTCAGTCCAATACACTGTACTTGCTGGGAACAGACGCGAGTGCTATTTGTACTGTGTATGGCAATGGGAGCACAATAGTGACTCTTCTTACCCAGAAAACAACTCTTGCTCTTAGGACTTGAAACTGCATGTGATTCAACTCCATTTCAGACTGGGAAACAAACACTAGATCGCCTTAAAAGAAACACACTCTGCTTTTAAGAAAAGAGCACTCTTCTACTCTACTGTGTTTCCTATAGGGCTAGAATAGTGAGCTTGCTCAGAACAAAGGAACTGTGCTTCCTACACACAAGGGCCAAATCTACTTCAACTCTGCTTAGGAAACTGACAAGAACAGTACCTTCTCTTTAGTCCAATTAACTGTACTTGCTGGGAACAGACGCGAGTGCTATTTGCACTGTGTAGCAAATGGATCGCAAAAGTGACTCTATTTACCAGAAAACAACTATTGCTCGTAGGACCAGAAACTGCATGTTATTCAACTGTATTTCTGACTGGAAAAAAACACTAGCTCACCTTACAAGAAACATACTCTGCTTTTGAGAAAAGAGCACTCTTCTACTCTACTGTGTTTCTTATAGGGCTAGAACAGTGAGCTTGCTCAGAACAAAAGAACTGTGCTTCCTACACACACGGGCCAAATCTACTTCAACTCTGCTTAGGAAACTGACAAGAACAGTAGCTTCTCTTCAGTCCAATACACTGTACTTGCTGGGAACAGACGTGAGTGCTATTTGCACTGTGTATTGCAATATGAGCGCAATAGTGACTCTTCTTACCAGAACACAACTCTTGCTCCTAGGACCAGAAATGCATGTGATTCAACTCCATTTATGACTGGGAAACAAACACTAGCTCGCCTTATAAGAAACACACTCTGCTTTTGAGAAAAGAGCACTCATCTACTCTACTGTGTTTCCTATAGGTCCAGAACAGTGAGCTTGCTCAGAACAATAGAACTGTGCTTCCTACACACATGGGCCATATCTACTTCAACTCTGCTTAGGAAACTGAGAAGAACAGTACCTTCTCTTCAGTCCAATTAACTGTACTTGCTGGGAACAGACGTGAGTGCTATTTGCACTGTGTATGGCAATTGGAGCACAATAGTGATCTTTCTTACCAGAAGGCAACTCTTGCTCGTAGGAGCAGAAACTGCATGTGATTCAACTCCATTTCTCACTGGGAAACAAACACTAGCTCGCCTTACAAGAAACACACTCTGCTTTTGAGAAAAGAGCACTCATCTACTCTACTGTGTTTCCTATAGGGCTAGAACATTAAGCTTGCTCAGAACAAAAGAACTGTGCTTCCTATACACGGGCCAAATCTACTTCAACTCTGTTTAGGAAACTGACAAGAACAGTACCTTCTCTTCAGTCCAATACACCGTACTTGCTGGGAACAGACGTGAGTGCTATTTGCACTGTGTATTGCAATATGAGCGCAATAGTGACTCTTCTTAACAGAACACAACTCTTGCTCCTAGGACCAGAAACTGCATGTGATTCAACTAAATTTATGACTGGGAAACAAACACTAGCTCGTCTTACAAGAAACACACTCTGCTTTTGAGAAAAGAGCACTCATCTACTCTACTGTGTTTCCTATAGGTCTAGAACAGTGAGCTTGCTCAGAACAATAGAACTGTGCTTCCTACACACACAGGCCATATCTACTTCAACTCTGCTTAGGAAACTGACAAGAACAGTAGCTTCTCTTCAGTCCAATACACTGTACTTGCTGGGAACAGACGTGAATGCTATTTGCACTGTGTATGGCAATTGGAGCACAATAGTGACCTTTCTTACCAGAAAGTAACTCTTGTTCGTAGGACCAGAAACTGCATGTGATTCAACTCTATTTCTGACTGGGAAACAAACACTAGCTCGCCTTACAAGAAACACACTCTGATATTGAGAAAAGAGCACTCTTCTACTCTACTGTTTTTCCTATAGAGCCAGAACAGTGAGCTTGCTCAGAACAAAGGAACTGTGCTCCTTACACACAAGCGGCCATATCTACTTCAACTCTGCTTAGGAAACTGACAAGAACAGTAGCTTCTCTTCAGTCCAATACACTGTACTTGCTGGGAACAGACGCGAGTTCAATTTGCACTGTGTATGGCAATGGGAGCACAATAGTGACTCTTCTTACCCAGAAAACAACTCTTGCTCTTAGGACCAGAAACTGCATGTGATTCAACTCCATTTATGACTGGGAAAAAAACACTAGCTCGCCTTACAAGAAACACACTCTGCTTTTGAGAAAAGAGCACTCTTCTACTCTACTGTGTTTCCTATAGGTTCAGAACAGTGATCTTGCTCAGAAGAAAAGAAATGTGCTTCCTAAACACACGGGCCATATCTACTTCAACTCTGCTTAGGAAACTGAGAAGAACAGTACCTTCTCTTCAGTCCAATACACTGTACTTGTTGGGAAGAGACGCGAGGGTTGTTTGCACTGTGTATGGCAATGGGAACAAAATAGTGACTCTTCTTACCAGAAAACAACTCTTGCTTGTAGAACCAGAAACTGCATGTGATTCAACTCTATTTGTGACTGGGAAACAAACACTAGCTCGCCTTACAAGAAACACACTCTGCTATTGAGAAAAGAGCACTCTTCTACTCTACTGTGTTTCCTATAGGGCCAGAACAGGAAGCTTGCTCAGAACAAAAGAACTGTGCTTCCTACACACACGGGCCATATCTAGTTCAACTCTGCTTAGGAAACTGACAAGAACAAGAACTTCTCTTTAGTCCAATACACTGTACTTGCTGGGAACAGACGCGAGTGCTATTTGAACTGTGTGGCAAATGGATCACAATAGTGATTCTTCTTACCAGAAAACAAGTCTTGCTCGTAGGATCAGAAACTGCATGTGATTCAACTCCATTTCTGACTGGGAAACAAAAACTAGCACGCCTTACAAGAAACACTCTCTGCTTTTGAGAAAAGAGCACTCTTCTACTCTACTGTGTTTCCTATAGGGCTAGAACAGTGAGCTTGCTCAGAACAAAGGAACTGTGCTCCTTACACACAAGCGGCCATATCTACTTCAACTTTGCTTAGGAAACTGACAAGAACAGTAGCTTCTCTTCAGTCCAATACACTGTACTTGCTGGGAACAGACGCGAGTGCAATTTGCACTGTGTATGGCAATGGGAACACAATAGAGACTCTTCTTACCCAGAAAACAACTCTTGCTCTTAGGACCAGAAACTGCATGTGATTCAACTCCATTTATGACTGGGAAAAAAACACTAGCTCGCCTTACAAGAAACACACTCTGCTTTTGAGAAAAGAGCACTCTTCTACTCTACTGTGTTTCCTATAGGGCTAGAACAGTGAGCTTGCTCAGAACAAAGGAACTGTGCTTCCTACACACACGGGCCAAATCTACTTCAACTCTGCTTAGGAAACTGACAAGAACAGTACCTTCTCTTCAGTCCAATTAACTGTACTTGCTGGGAACAGACGCGAGTGCTATTTGCACTGTGTAGCAAATGGATGGCAAAAGTGACTCTATTTACCAGAAAACAACTATTGGTCGTAGGACCAGAAACTGCATGTTATTCAACTGTATTTCTGACTGGAAAACAAACACTAGCTCGCCTTACAAGAAACACACTCTGCTTTTGAGAAAAGAGCACTCTTCTACTCTACTGTGTTTCTTATAGGGCTAGAACAGTGAGCTTGCTCACAACAAAAGAACTGTGCTTCCTACACACGCGGGCCATATCTATTTCCACTCTGCTTAGGAAACTGACAAGAACAAGAGCTTCTCTTCAGTCCAATACACTGTACTTGCTGGGAACAGACGCGAGTGCTATTTGCACTGTGTGGCAAATGGATGACAATAGTGACTCTTCTTACCAGAAAACAAGTCTTGCTCGTAGGACCAGAAACTGCATGTGATTCAACTCCATTTCTGACCGGAAAACAAAAACTAGCTCGCCTTACAAGAAACACTCTCTGCTTTTGAGAAAAGAGCACTCTTCTACTCTACTGTATTTCCTATAGCGCTAGAACAGTGAGCTTGCTCAGAACAAAAGAACTGTGCTTCCTACACACACGGGCCATATCTCCTTCAACTCTGCTTAGGAAACTGACAAGAACAGTAGCTTCTCTTCAGTCCAATACACTCTACTTGCTGGGAACAGAGGCGAGTGCTATTTGTACTGTGTATGGCAATGGGAGCACAATAGTGACTCTTCTTACCCAGAAAACAACTCTTGCTCTTAGGACCAGAAACTGCATGTGATTCAACTCCATTTCAGACTGGTAAACAAACACTAGATCGCCTTAAAAGAAACACACTCTGCTTTTAAGAAAAGAGAACTCTTCTACTCTACTGTGTTTCCTAAAGGGCTAGAATAGTGAGCTTGCTCAGAACAAAGGAACTGTGCTTCCTACACACACGTGCCAAATCTACTTCAACTCTGCTTAGGAAACTGACAAGAACAGTACCTTCTCTTTAGTCCAATTAACTGTACTTGCTGGGAACAGACGCGAGTGCTATTTGCACTGTGTAGCAAATGGATCGCAAAAGTGACTCTATTTACCAGAAAACAACTATTGCTCGTAGGACCAGAAACTGCATGTTATTCAACTGTATTTCTGACTGGAAAAAAACACTAGCTCGCCTTACAAGAAACACACTCTGCTTTTGAGAAAAGAGCACTCTTCTACTCTACTGTGTTTCTTATAGGGCTAGAACAGTGAGCTTGCTCAGAACAAAGGAACTGTGCTTCCTACACACACGGGCCAAATCTACTTCAACTCTGTTTAGGAAACTGACAAGAACAGTACCTTCTCTTCAGTCCAATACACTGTACTTGCTGGGAACAGACGTGAGTGCTATTTGCACTGTGTATTGCAATACGGGCACAATAGTGACTCTTCTTACCAGAACACAACTCTTGCTCCTAGGACCAGAAACTGCATGTGATTCAACTCCATTTATGACTGGGAAACAAACACTAGCTCGCCTTATAAGAAACACACTCTGCTTTTGAGAAAAGAGCACTCATCTACTCTACTGTGTTTCCTATAGTTCCAGAACAGTGAGCTTGCTCAGAACAATAGAACTGTGCTTCCTACACACATGGGCCATATCTACTTCAACTCTGCTTAGGAAACTGACAAGAACAGTAGCTTCTCTTCAGTCCAATACACTGTACTTGCTGGGAACAGACGTGAGTGCTATTTGCACTGTGTATGGCAATTGGAGCACAATAGTGACCTTTCTTACCAGAAAGTAACTCTTGCTCGTAGGACCAGAAACTGCATGTGATTCAACTCCATTTTTGTCTGCGAAACAAACACTAGCTCGCCTTAAGAGAAACACACTCTGCTTTGGAGAAAAGAGCACTCTTCTACTCTACTGTTTTTCCTATAGAGCCAGAACAGTGAGCTTGCTCAGAACAAAGGAACTGTGCTCCTTACACACAAGCGGCCATATCTACTTCAACTCTGCTTAGGAAACTGACAAGAACAGTAGCTTCTCTTCAGTCCAATACACTGTACTTGCTGGGAACAGACGCGAGTTCAATTTGCACTGTGTATGGCAATGGGAGCACAATAGTGACTCTTCTTACCCAGAAAACAACTCTTGCTCTTAGGACCAGAAACTGCATGTGATTCAACTCCATTTATGACTGGGAAAAAAACACTAGCTCGCCTTACAAGAAACACACTCTGCTTTTGAGAAAAGAGCACTCTTCTACTCTACTGTGTTTCCTATAGGTTCAGAACAGTGATCTTGCTCAGAAGAAAAGAAATGTGCTTCCTAAACACACGGGCCATATCTACTTCAACTCTGCTTAGGAAACTGAGAAGAACAGTACCTTCTCTTCAGTCCAATACACTGTACTTGCTGGGAAGAGACGCGAGGGTTGTTTGCACTGTGTATGGCAATGGGAACAAAATAGTGACTCTTCTTACCAGAAAACAACTCTTGCTTGTAGAACCAGAAACTGCATGTGATTCAACTCTATTTGTGACTGGGAAACAAACACTAGCTCGCCTTACAAGAAACACACTCTGCTATTGAGAAAAGAGCACTCTTCTACTCTACTGTGTTTCCTATAGGGCCAGAACAGGAAGCTTGCTCAGAACAAAAGAACTGTGCTTCCTAAACACACGGGCCATATCTAGTTCAACTCTGCTTAGGAAACTGACAAGAACAAGAACTTCTCTTTAGTCCAATACACTGTACTTGCTGGGAACAGACGCGAGTGCTATTTGAACTGTGTGGCAAATGGATCACAATAGTGATTCTTCTTACCAGAAAACAAGTCTTGCTCGTAGGATCAGAAACTGCATGTGATTCAACTCCATTTCTGACTGGGAAACAAAAACTAGCTCGCCTTACAAGAAACACTCTCTGCTTTTGAGAAAAGAGCACTCTTCTACTCTACTGTGTTTCCTATAGGGCTAGAACAGTGAGCTTGCTCAGAACAAAGGAACTGTGCTCCTTACACACAAGCGGCCGTATCTACTTCAACTCTGCTTAGGAAACTGACAAGAACAGTAGCTTCTCTTCAGTCCAATACACTGTACTTGCTGGGAACAGACGCGAGTGCAATTTGCACTGTGTATGGCAATGGGAACACAATAGAGACTCTTCTTACCCAGAAAACAACTCTTGCTCTTAGGACCAGAAACTGCATGTGATTCAACTCCATTTATGACTGGGAAAAAAACACTAGCTCGCCTTACAAGAAACACACTCTGCTTTTGAGAAAAGAGCACTCTTCTACTCTACTGTGTTTCCTATAGGGCTAGAACAGTGAGCTTGCTCAGAACAAAGGAACTGTGCTTCCTACACACACGGGCCAAATCTACTTCAACTCTGCTTAGGAAACTGACAAGAACAGTACCTTCTCTTCAGTCCAATTAACTGTACTTGCTGGGAACAGACGCGAGTGCTATTTGCACTGTGTAGCAAATGGATGGGAAAAGTGACTCTATTTACCAGAAAACAACTATTGGTCGTAGGACCAGAATCTGCATGTTATTCAACTGTATTTCTGACTGGAAAACAAACACTAGCTCGCCTTACAAGAAACACACTCTGCTTTTGAGAAAAGAGCACTCTTCTACTCTACTGTGTTTCTTATAGGGCTAGAACATTGAGCTTGCTCACAACAAAAGAACTGTGCTTCCTCCACACGGGCCAAATCTACTTCAAACTCTGCTTAGGAAACTGACAAGAACAGTACCTTATCTTCAGTCCAATACACTGTACTTGCTGGGAACAGACGTGAGTGCTATTTGCACTGTGTATGCAATTGGAGCACAATAGTGACCTTTCTTACCAGAAGTAACTCTTGCTCGTAGGACCAGAAACTGCATGTGATTCAACTCTATTTCTGACTGGGAAACAAACACTAGCTCGCCTTACAAGAAACACACTCTGCTATTGAGAAAAGAGCACTCTTCTACTCTACTGTTTTTCCTATATGGCCAGAACAGGGAGCTTGCTCAGAACAAAAGAACTGTGCTTCCTATACACACGGGCCATATCTATTTCCACTCTGCTTAGGAAACTGACAAGAACAAGAGCTTCTCTTCAGTCCAATACACTGTACTTGCTGGGAACAGACGCGAGTGCTATTTGCACTGTGTGGCAAATGGATCAAAATAGTGACTCTTCTTACCAGAAAACAAGTCTTGCTCGTAGGACCAGAAACTGCATGTGATTCAACTCCATTTCTGACAGGAAAACAAAAACTAGCTCGCCTTACAAGAAACACTCTCTGCTTTTGAGAAAAGAGCACTCTTCTACTCTACTGTATTTCCTATAGCGCTAGAACAGTGAGCTTGCTCAGAACAAAAGAACTGTGCTTCCTACACACACGGGCCATATCTACTTCAACTCTGCTTAGGAAAATGACAAGAACAGTAGCTTCTCTTCAGTCAAATACACTGTACTTGCTGGGAACAGATGCGAGTGCTACTTGCAATGTGTATGGCACTGGGAACGCAATAGTGACTCTTCTTCCCAGAAAACAACTCTTGCTCGTAGGACCAGAAACTGTATGTGATTCAACTCCATTTCTGACTGGGAAACAAACACTAGCTCGCCTTACAAGAAACACACTCTGCTTTTGAGGTAAGAGCACTCTTCTACTCTACTGTGTTTCCTACAGGGCTAGAACAGTGAGCTTGCTCAGAACAAAAGAACTGTGCTTCCTACACACACGGGCCATACCTACTTCAACTCTGCTTAGGAAACTGACAAGAACAGTAGCTTCTCTTCAGTCCAATACACTGTACTTGCTGGGAACAGACGCGAGGGTTGTTTGCACTGTGTATGGCAATGGGAACGCAATAGTGACTCTTCTTATCAGAAAACAACTCTTGCTCATAGGACCAGAAACTGCATGTGATTCAACTCTATTTGTGACTGGGAAACAAACACTAGCTCGCCTTACAAGAAACACACTCTGCTATTGAGAAAAGAGCACTCTTCTACTCTACTGTGTTTCCTATAGGGCCAGAACAGGGAGCTTGCTCAGAACAAAAGAACTGTGCTTCCTGCACACACGGGCCATATCTAGTTCAACTCTGCTTAGGAAACTGACAAGAAGAAGAACTTCTCTTCATCCAATACACTGTACTTGCTGGGAACAGACGCGAGTGCTATTTGAACTGTGTGGCAAATGGATAACAATAGTGACTCTTCTTACCAGAAAACAAGTCTTGCTCGTAGGACCAGAAACTGAATGTGATTCAACTCCATTTCTGACTGGGAAACAAAAACTAGCTCGCCTTACAAGAAACACTCTCTGCTTTTGAGAAAAGAGCACTCTTCTACTCTACTGTGTTTCCTAAAGGGCTAGAACAGTGAGCTTGCTCAGAACAAAAGAACTGTGCTCCCTACACACACGGGCCATATCTACTTCAACTCTGCTTAGGAAACTGACAAGAACAGTAGCTTCTCTTCAGTCCAATACACTGTACTTGCTGGGAACAGACGCGAGTGCTATTTGTACTGTGTATGGCAATGGGAGCACAATAGTGACTCTTCTTACCCAGAAAACAACTCTTGCTCTTAGGACCAGAAACTGCATGTGATTCAACTCCATTTCAGACTGGGAAACAAACACTAGATCGCCTTAAAAGAAACACACTCTGCTTTTAAGAAAAGAGCACTCTTCTACTCTACTGTGTTTCCTATAGGGCTAGAATAGTGAGCTTGCTCAGAACAAAGGAACTGTGCTTCCTACACACAAGGGCCAAATCTACTTCAACTCTGCTTAGGAAACTGACAAGAACAGTACCTTCTCTTTAGTCCAATTAACTGTACTTGCTGGGAACAGACGCGAGTGCTATTTGCACTGTGTAGCAAATGGATCGCAAAAGTGACTCTATTTACCAGAAAACAACTATTGCTCGTAGGACCAGAAACTGCATGTTATTCAACTGTATTTCTGACTGGAAAAAAACACTAGCTCGCCTTACAAGAAACATACTCTGCTTTTGAGAAAAGAGCACTCTTCTACTCTACTGTGTTTCTTATAGGGCTAGAACAGTGAGCTTGCTCAGAACAAAAGAACTGTGCTTCCTACACACACGGGCCAAATCTACTTCAACTCTGCTTAGGAAACTGACAAGAACAGTAGCTTCTCTTCAGTCCAATACACTGTACTTGCTGGGAACAGACGTGAGTGCTATTTGCACTGTGTATGGCAAGTGGAGCACAATAGTGTCCTTTCTTACCAGAAAGTAACCCTTGCTCGTAGGACCAGAAACTGCATGTGATTCAACTCCATTTCTGACTGGGAAACAAACACTAGCTCGCCTTACAAGAAACACACTCTGCTTTTGAGAAAAGAGCACTCTTCTACTCTACTGTTTTTCCTATAGAGCCAGAACAGTGAGCTTGCTCAGAACAAAGGAACTGTGCTCCTTACACACAAGCGGCCATATCTCCTTCAACTCTGCTTAGGAAACTGACAAGAACAGTAGCTTCTCTTCAGTCCAATACACTGTACTTGCTGGGAACAGACGCCAGTGCAATTTGCACTGTGTATGGCAATGGGAGCACAATAGTGACTCTTCTTACCCAGAAAACAACTATTGCTCTTAGGACCAGAAATGCATGTGATTCAACTCCATTTATGACTGGGAAAAAAACACTAGCTCGCCTTACAAGAAACACACTCTGCTTTTGAGAAAAGAGCACTCTTCTACTCTACTGTGTTTCCTATAGGTTCAGAACAGTGATCTTGCTCAGAAGAAAAGAAATGTGCTTCCTAAACACACGGGCCATATCTACTTCAACTCTGCTTAGGAAACTGACAAGAACAGTAGCTTCTCTTCAGTCCAATACACTGTACTTGCTGGGAACAGACGCGAGGGTTGTTTGCACTGTGTATGGCAATGGGAACGCAATAGTGACTCTTCTTATCAGAAAACAACTCTTGCTCGTAGGACCAGAAACTGCATGTGATTCAACTCTATTTGTGACTGGGAAACAAACACTAGCTCGCCTTACAAGAAACACACTCTGCTATTGAGAAAAGAGCACTCTTCTACTCTACTGTGTTTCCTATAGAGCCAGAACAGGGAGCTTGCTCAGAACAAAAGAACTGTGCTTCCTGCACACACGGGCCATATCTAGTTCAACTCTGCTTAGGAAACTGACAAGAACAAGAACTTCTCTTCGTCCAATACACTGTACTTGCTGGGAACAGACGCGAGTGCTATTTGAACTGTGTGGCAAATGGATAACAATAGTGACTCTTCTTACCAGAAAACAAGTCTTGCTCGTAGGACCAGAAACTGAATGTGATTCAACTCCATTTCTGACTGGGAAACAAAAACTAGCTCGCCTTACAAGAAACACTCTCTGCTTTTGAGAAAAGAGCACTCTTCTACTCTACTGTGTTTCCTAAAGGGCTAGAACAGTGAGCTTGCTCAGAACAAAAGAACTCTGCTCCCTACACACACGGGCCATATCTACTTCAACTCTGCTTAGGAAACTGACAAGAACAGTAGCTTCTCTTCAGTCCAATACACTGTACTTGCTGGGAACAGACGCGAGTGCTATTTGTACTGTGTATAGCAATGGGAGCAAAATAGTGACTCTTTTTACCCAGAAAACAACTCTTGCTCTTAGGTCCAGAAACTGCATGTGATTCAACTCCATTTCAGACTGGGAAACAAACACTAGATCGCCTTAAAAGAAACACACTCTGCTTTTAAAAAAAGAGCACTCTTCTACTCTACTGTGTTTCCTATAGGGTAGAATAGTGAGCTTGCTCAGAACAAAGGAACTGTGTTTCCTACACACAAGGGCCAAATCTACTTCAACTCTGCTTAGGAAACTGACAAGAAAAGTACCTTCTCTTTAGTCCAATTAACTGTACTTGCTGGGAACAGACGCGAGTGCTATTTGCACTGTGTAGCAAATGGATCGCAAAAGTAACTCTATTTACCAGAAAACAACTATTGCTCGTAGGACCAGAAACTGCATGTTATTCAACTGTATTTCTGACTGAAAAAAAACACTAGCTCGCCTTACAAGAAACACACTCTACTTTTGAGAAAAGAGCACTCTTCTACTCTACTGTGTTTCTTATAGTGCTAGAACAGTGAGCTTGCTCAGAACAAAAGAACTGTGCTTCCTACACACACGGGCCAAATCTACTTCAACTCTGCTTAGGAAACTGACAAGAACAGTAGCTTCTCTTCAGTCCAATACACTGTACTTGCTGGGAACAGACGTGAGTGCTATTTGCACTGTGTATTGCAATATGAGCGCAATAGTGTCTCTTCTTATCAGAACACAACTCTTGCTCCTAGGACCAGAAACTGCATGTGATTCAACTCCATTTATGACTGGGAAACAAACACTAGCTCGCCTTATAAGAAACACACTCTGCTTTTGAGAAAAGAGCACTCATCTACTCTACTGTGTTTCCTATAGGTCCAGAACAGTGAGCTTGCTCAGAACAATAGAACTGTGCTTCCTACACACATGGGCCATATCTACTTCAACTCTGCTTAGGAAACTGACAAGAACAGTAGCTTCTCTTAAGTCCAATACACTGTACTTGCTGGGAACAGACGTGAGTGCTATTTGCACTGTGTATGGCAAGTGGAGCACAATAGTGACTTTTCTTACCAGAAAGTAACCCTTGCTCATAGGACCAGAAACTGCATGTGATTCAACTCCATTTCTGACTGGGAAACAAACACTAGCTCGCCTTACAAGAAACACACTCTGCTTTTGAGAAAAGAGCACTCTTCTACTCTACTGTTTTTCCTATAGAGCCAGAACAGTGAGCTTGCTCAGAACAAAGGAACTGTGCTCCTTACACACAAGCGGCCATATCTACTTCAACTCTGCTTAGGAAACTGACAAGAACAGTAGCTTCTCTTCAGTCCAATACACTGTACTTGCTGTGAACAGACGCGAGTGCAATTTGCACTGTGTATGGCAATGGGAGCACAATAGTGACTCTTCTTACCCAGAAAACAACTCTTGCTCTTAGGACCAGAAACTGCATGTGATTCAACTCCATTTATGACTGGGAAAAAAACACTAGCTCGCCTTACAAGAAACACACTCTGCTTTTGAGAAAAGAGCACTCTTCTACTCTACTGTGTTTCCTATAGGTTCAGAACAGTGATCTTGCTCAGAAGAAAAGAAATGTGCTTCCTAAACACACGGGCCATATCTACTTCAACTCTGCTTAGGAAACTGACAAGAACAGTAGCTTCTCTTCAGTCCAATACACTGTACTTGCTGGGAACAGACGCGAGGGTTGTTTGCACTGTGTATGGCAATGGGAACGCAATAGTGACTCTTCTTACCAGAAAACAACTCTTGCTCATAGGACCAGAAACTGCATGTGATTCAACTCTATTTGTGACTGGGAAACAAACACTAGCTCGCCTTACAAGAAACACACTCTGCTATTGAGAAAAGAGCACTCTTCTACTCTACTGTGTTTCCTATAGGGCCAGAACAGGGAACTTGCTCAGAACAAAAGAACTGTGCTTCCTACACACACAGGCCATATCTAGTTCAACTCTGCTTAGGAAACTGACAAGAACAAGAACTTCTCTTCAGTCCAATACACTGTACTTGCTGGGAACAGACGCGAGTGCTATTTGAACTGTGTGGCAAATGGATCACAATAGTGACCTTTCTTACCAGAAAGTAACTCTTGCTCGTAGGACCAGAAACTGCATGTGATTCAACTCCACTTCTGACTGGGAAACAAACACTAGCTCGCCTCACAAGAAACACACTCTGCTTTTGAGAAAAGAGCACTCATGTACTCTACTGTGTTTCATATAGGGCTAGAACATTAAGCTTGCTCAGAACAAAAGAACTGTGCTTCCTACACACGGGCCAAATCTACTTCAACTCTGCTTAGGAAACTGACAAGAACAGTACCTTCTCTTCAGTCCAATACACCGTACTTGCTGGGAACAGACGTGAGTGCTATTTGCACTGTCTATTGCAATATGAGTACAATAGTGACTCTTCTTACCAGAACACAACTCTTGCTCCTAGGACCAGAAACTGCATGTGATTCAACTCCATTTATGACTGCGAAGCAAACACTAGCTCCCCTCACAAGAAACACACTCTGCTTTTGAGAAAAGAGCACTCATCTACTCTACTGTGTTTCCTATAGGTCCAGAACAGTGAGCTTGCTCAGAGCAATAGAACTGTGCTTCCTAAACACACAGGCCATATCTACTTCAACTCAGCTTAGGAAACTGACAAGAACAGTAGCTTCTATTCAGTCCAATTAACTGTAGTTGGTGGGAACAGACGGGGGTGCTATTTGCACTCTGTAGCAAATGGATGGCAAAAGTGACTCTATTTACCAGAAAACAACTATTGCTCGTAGGACCAGAAACTGCATGTTATTCAACTATATTTCTGACTGGAAAACAAACACTAGCTCGCCTTACAAGAAACACACTCTGCTTCTGAGAAAAGAGCACTCTTCTACTCTACTGTGTTTCCTATAGGGCTAGAACATTAAGCTTGCTCAGAACAAAAGAACTGTGCTTCCTACACATGGGCCAAATCTACTTCAACTCTGCTTAGGAAACTGACAAGAACAGTACCTTCTCTTCAGGCCAATACACCGTACTTGCTGGGAACAGACGTGAGTGCTATTTGCACTGTGTATGGCAATTGGAGCACAATAGTGACCTTTCTTACCAGAAAGTAACTCTTGCTCGTAGGACCAGAAACTGCATGTGATTCACCTCCATTTCTGACTGGGAAACAAACACTAGCTCGCCTTACAAGAAACACACTCTGCTTTTGAGAAAGGAGCACTCATCTACTCTACTGTGTTTCCTATAGGTCCAGAACAGTGAGCTTGCTCAGAACAATAAAACTGTGCTTCCTACACACACGGGCCATATCTACTTCAACTCTGCTTAGGAAACTGACAAGAACAGTAGCTTCTCTTCAGTCCAATACACTGTACTTGCTGGGAACAGACCCGAGGGTTGTTTGCACTGTTTATGGCAATGGGAACGCAATAGTGATTCTTCTTACCAGAACACAACTCTTGCTCCTAGGACCAGAAACTGCATGTGATTCAACTCCATTTCTGACTGGGAAACAAACACTACCTCGCCTTATAAGAAACACACTCTGCTTTTGAGAAAAGAGCACTCATCTACTCTTCTGTGTTTCCTATAGTTCCAGAACAGTGAGCTTGCTCAGAACAATAGAACTGTGCTTCCTACACACACGGGCCATATCTACTTCAACTCTGCTTAGGAAACTGACAAGAACAGTAGCTTCTCTTCTGTCCAATACACTGTACTTGCTGGGAACAGACGTGAGTGCTATTTGACTATGTATGGCAATAGGAGCACAATAGTGACTTTCTTACCAGAAAGTAACTTTTGCTCGTAGGACCAGAAACTGCATGTGATTCAACTCCATTTCTGACTGGGAAACAAACACTAGCTCGCCTTACAAGAAACACACTCTGCTTTTGAGAAAAGAGCACTCTTCTACTCTACTGTTTTTCCTATAGAGCCAGAACAGTGAGCTTGCTCAGAACAAAGGAACTGTGCTCCTTACACAAAAGCGGCCGTATCTACTTCAACTCTGCTTAGGAAACTGACAAGAACAGTAGCTTCTCTTCAGTCCAATACACTGTACTTGCTGGGAACAGACACGAGTGCAATTTGCACTGTGTATGGCAATGGGAGCACAATAGAGACTCTTCTTACCCAGAAAACAACTCTTGCTCGTAGGACCAGAAACTGCATGTGATTCAACTCCATTTATGACTGGGAAACAAACACTAGATCGCCTTATATGAAACACACTCTGCTTTTGAGAAAAGAGCACTCTTCTACTCTACTGTGTTTCCTATAAGTTCAGAACAGTGGTCTTGCTCAGAAGAAAAGAACTGTGCTTCCTAAACACACGGCCATATCTACTTCAACTCTGCTTAGGAAACTGACAAGAACAGTAGCTTCTCTTCAGTCCAATACACTGTACTTGCTGGGAACAGACGCGAGGGTTGTTTGCACTGTGTATGGCAATGGGAACACAATAGTGACTCTTCTTACCAGAAAACAACTCTTGCTCGTAGGACCAGAAACGGCATGTGATTCAACTCTATTTGTGACTGGGAAACAAACACTAGCTCGCCTTACAAGAAACACACTCTGCTATTGAGAAAAGAGCACTCTTCTACTCTACTGTGTTTCCTATAGGGCCAAAACAGGGAGCTTGCTCAGAACAAAAGAACTGTGCTTCGTACACACACGGGCCATATCTAGTTCAACTCTGCTTAGGAAACTGACAAGAACAAGAACTTCTCTTCAGTCCAATACACTGTACTTGCTGGGAACAGACGTGAGTGCTATTTGCACTGTGTATTGCAATATGAGCGCAATAGTGACTCTTCTTACCAGAACACAACTCTTCCTCCTAGGACCAGAAACTGCATGTGATTCAACTCCATTTATGACTGGGAAACAAACACTAGCTCGCCTTATAAGAAACACACTCTGCTTTTGAGAAAAGAGCACTCATCTACTCTACTGTGTTTCCTATAGGTCCAGAACAGTGAGCTTGCTCAGAAAATAGAACTGTGCTTCCTACACACATGGGCCATATCTACTTCAACTCTGCTTAGGAAACTGACAAGAACAGTAGCTTCTCTTCAGTCCAATACACTGTACTTGCTGGGAACAGACGTGAGTGCTATTTGCAATGTGTATGGCAAGTGGAGCACAATAGTGACCTTTCTTACCAGAAAGGAACTCTTGCTCGTAGGACCAGAAACTTCATGTGATTCAACTCCATTTCTGACTGGGAAACAAACACTAGCTTGCCTTACAAGAAACACACTCTGCTTTTGAGAAAAGAGCACTCTTCTACTCTACTGTTTTTCCTATAGAGCCAGAACAGTGAGCTTGCTCAGAACAAAGGAACCGTGCTCCTTACACACAAGCGGCCATATCTACTTCAACTCTGCTTAGGAAACTGACAAGAACAGTAGCTTCTCTTCAGTCCAATACACTGTACTTGCTGGGAACAGACGTGAGTGCAATTTGCACTGTGTATGGCAATGGGAGAACAATAGTGACTCTTCTTACCCAGAAAACAACTCTTGCTCTTAGGACCAGAAACTGCATGTGATTCAACTCCATTTATGACTGGGAAAAAAACACTAGCTCGCCTTACAAGAAACACACTCTGCTTTTGAGAAAAGAGCACTCTTCTACTCTACTGTGTTTCCTATAGGTTCAGAACAGTGATCTTGCTCAGAAGAAAAGAAATGTGCTTCCTAAACACACGGGCCATATCTACTTCAACTCTGCTTAGGAAACTGACAAGAACAGTAGCTTCTCTTCAGTCCAATACACTGTACTTGCTGGAAACAGACGTGAGTACTATTTGCACTGTGTATGGCAATTGGAGCACAATAGTGACCTTTCTTACCAGAAAGTAACTCTTGCTCGTAGGACCAGAAACTGCATGTGATTCAACTCCATTTCTGACTTGGAAACAAACACTAGCTCGCCTTACAAGAAACACACTCTGCTTTTGAGAAAAGAGCACTCTTCTACTCTACTGTGTTTCCTATAGGGCCAGAACAGTGAGCTTGCTCAGAACAAAGGAACTGTGTTTCCTACACACGGGCCAAATCTACTTCAACTCTGCTTAGGAAACTGACAAGAACAGTACCTTCTCTTCAGTCCAATTCACTGTACTTGCTGGGAACAGATGCGAGTGCTATTTGTACTGTGTAGCAAATGGATCACAAAAGTGACTCTATTTACCAGAAAACAACTATTGCTCGTAGGACCAGAAACTGCATGTTATTCAACTGTATTTCTGACTGGAAAACAAACACTAGCTCGCCTTACAAGAAACACACTCTGCTTTTGAGAAAAGAGCACTCTTCTACTCTACAGTGTTTCTTATAGGGCTAGAACAGTGAGCTTGCTCAGAACAAAAGAACAGTGCTTCCTACACACACGGGCCAAATCTACTTCAACTCTGCTTAGGAAACTGACAAGAACAGTAGCTTCTCTTCAGTCCAGTACACTGTACTTGCTGGGAACAGACGTGAGTACTATTTACACTGTGTATGGCAATTGGAGCACAATGGTGACCTTTCTTACCAGAAAGTAACTCTTGCTCCTAGGACCAGAAACTGCATGTGATTCAACTCCATTTCTGACTGGGAAACAAACACTACCTCGCCTTATAAGAAACACACTCTGCTTTTGAGAAAAGAGCACTCATCTACTCTTCTGTGTTTCCTATAGTTCCAGAACAGTGAGCTTGCTCAGAACAATAGAACTGTGCTTCCTACACACACGGGCCATATCTACTTCAACTCTGCTTAGGAAACTGACAAGAACAGTAGCTTCTCTTCTGTCCAATACACTGTACTTGCTGGGAACAGACGTGAGTGCTATTTGACTATGTATGGCAATAGGAGCACAATAGTGACTTTCTTACCAGAAAGTAACTTTTGCTCGTAGGACCAGAAACTGCATGTGATTCAACTCCATTTCTGACTGGGAAACAAACACTAGCTCGCCTTACAAGAAACACACTCTGCTTTTGAGAAAAGAGCACTCTTCTACTCTACTGTTTTTCCTATAGAGCCAGAACAGTGAGCTTGCTCAGAACAAAGGAACTGTGCTCCTTACACAAAAGCGGCCGTATCTACTTCAACTCTGCTTAGGAAACTGACAAGAACAGTAGCTTCTCTTCAGTCCAATACACTGTACTTGCTGGGAACAGACACGAGTGCAATTTGCACTGTGTATGGCAATGGGAGCACAATAGAGACTCTTCTTACCCAGAAAACAACTCTTGCTCGTAGGACCAGAAACTGCATGTGATTCAACTCCATTTATGACTGGGAAACAAACACTAGATCGCCTTATATGAAACACACTCTGCTTTTGAGAAAAGAGCACTCTTCTACTCTACTGTGTTTCCTATAAGTTCAGAACAGTGGTCTTGCTCAGAAGAAAAGAACTGTGCTTCCTAAACACACGGCCATATCTACTTCAACTCTGCTTAGGAAACTGACAAGAACAGTAGCTTCTCTTCAGTCCAATACACTGTACTTGCTGGGAACAGACGCGAGGGTTGTTTGCACTGTGTATGGCAATGGGAACACAATAGTGACTCTTCTTACCAGAAAACAACTCTTGCTCGTAGGACCAGAAACGGCATGTGATTCAACTCTATTTGTGACTGGGAAACAAACACTAGCTCGCCTTACAAGAAACACACTCTGCTATTGAGAAAAGAGCACTCTTCTACTCTACTGTGTTTCCTATAGGGCCAAAACAGGGAGCTTGCTCAGAACAAAAGAACTGTGCTTCGTACACACACGGGCCATATCTAGTTCAACTCTGCTTAGGAAACTGACAAGAACAAGAACTTCTCTTCAGTCCAATACACTGTACTTGCTGGGAACAGACGTGAGTGCTATTTGCACTGTGTATTGCAATATGAGCGCAATAGTGACTCTTCTTACCAGAACACAACTCTTCCTCCTAGGACCAGAAACTGCATGTGATTCAACTCCATTTATGACTGGGAAACAAACACTAGCTCGCCTTATAAGAAACACACTCTGCTTTTGAGAAAAGAGCACTCATCTACTCTACTGTGTTTCCTATAGGTCCAGAACAGTGAGCTTGCTCAGAAAATAGAACTGTGCTTCCTACACACATGGGCCATATCTACTTCAACTCTGCTTAGGAAACTGACAAGAACAGTAGCTTCTCTTCAGTCCAATACACTGTACTTGCTGGGAACAGACGTGAGTGCTATTTGCACTGTGTATGGCAAGTGGAGCACAATAGTGACCTTTCTTACCAGAAAGGAACTCTTGCTCGTAGGACCAGAAACTTCATGTGATTCAACTCCATTTCTGACTGGGAAACAAACACTAGCTTGCCTTACAAGAAACACACTCTGCTTTTGAGAAAAGAGCACTCTTCTACTCTACTGTTTTTCCTATAGAGCCAGAACAGTGAGCTTGCTCAGAACAAAGGAACCGTGCTCCTTACACACAAGCGGCCATATCTACTTCAACTCTGCTTAGGAAACTGACAAGAACAGTAGCTTCTCTTCAGTCCAATACACTGTACTTGCTGGGAACAGACGTGAGTGCAATTTGCACTGTGTATGGCAATGGGAGAACAATAGTGACTCTTCTTACCCAGAAAACAACTCTTGCTCTTAGGACCAGAAACTGCATGTGATTCAACTCCATTTATGACTGGGAAAAAAACACTAGCTCGCCTTACAAGAAACACACTCTGCTTTTGAGAAAAGAGCACTCTTCTACTCTACTGTGTTTCCTATAGGTTCAGAACAGTGATCTTGCTCAGAAGAAAAGAAATGTGCTTCCTAAACACACGGGCCATATCTACTTCAACTCTGCTTAGGAAACTGACAAGAACAGTAGCTTCTCTTCAGTCCAATACACTGTACTTGCTGGAAACAGACGTGAGTGCTATTTGCACTGTGTATGGCAATTGGAGCACAATAGTGACCTTTCTTACCAGAAAGTAACTCTTGCTCGTAGGACCAGAAACTGCATGTGATTCAACTCCATTTCTGACTTGGAAACAAACACTAGCTCGCCTTACAAGAAACACACTCTGCTTTTGAGAAAAGAGCACTCTTCTACTCTACTGTGTTTCCTATAGGGCCAGAACAGTGAGCTTGCTCAGAACAAAGGAACTGTGTTTCCTACACACGGGCCAAATCTACTTCAACTCTGCTTAGGAAACTGACAAGAACAGTACCTTCTCTTCAGTCCAATTCACTGTACTTGCTGGGAACAGATGCGAGTGCTATTTGTACTGTGTAGCAAATGGATCACAAAAGTGACTCTATTTACCAGAAAACAACTATTGCTCGTAGGACCAGAAACTGCATGTTATTCAACTGTATTTCTGACTGGAAAACAAACACTAGCTCGCCTTACAAGAAACACACTCTGCTTTTGAGAAAAGAGCACTCTTCTACTCTACAGTGTTTCTTATAGGGCTAGAACAGTGAGCTTGCTCAGAACAAAAGAACAGTGCTTCCTACACACACGGGCCAAATCTACTTCAACTCTGCTTAGGAAACTGACAAGAACAGTAGCTTCTCTTCAGTCCAGTACACTGTACTTGCTGGGAACAGACGTGAGTACTATTTACACTGTGTATGGCAATTGGAGCACAATGGTGACCTTTCTTACCAGAAAGTAACTCTTGCTCGTAGGACCAGAAACTGCATGTGATTCAACTCCATTTCTCACTGGGAAACAAACACTAGCTCGCCTTAAAAGAAACACACTCTGCTTTTGAGAAAAGAGCACTCATCTACTCTACTGTGTTTCCTATAGGGCTAGAACATTAAGCTTGCTCAGAACAAAAGAACTGTGCTTCCTACACACGGGCCAAATCTACTTCAACTCTGCTTAGGAAACTGACAAGAACAGTACCTTCTCTTCATTCCAATACACCGTACTTGCTGGGAACAAACGTGAGTGCTATTTGCACTGTGTATTGATTTATGAGCGCAATAGTGACTCTTCTTACCAGAACACAACTCTTGCTCCTAGGACCAGAAACTGCATGGGATTCAACTCCATTTATGACTGGGAAACAAACACTAGCTCGCCTCACAAGAAACACACTCTGCTTTTGAGAAAAGAGCACTCATCTACTCTACTGTGTTTCCTATAGGTCCAGAACAGTGAGCTTGCTCAGAACAATACAACTGTGCTTCCTACACACACAGGCCATATCTACTTCAACTCTGCTTAGGAAACTGACAAGAACAGTACCTTCTCTTCAGTCCAATACACTGTACTTGCTGGGACCAGACGTGACTGCTATTTGCACTGTGTATGGCAATTGGAGCACAATAGTGACCTTTCTTACCAGAAAGTAACTCTTGCTCGTAGGACCAGAAACTGCATGTGATTCAACTCCATTTATGACTGGGAAAAAACACTAGATCGCCTTATATGAAACACACTCTGCTTTTGAGAAAAGAGCACTCTTCTACTCTACTGTGTTTCCTATAGGTTCAGAACAGTGGTCTTGCTCAGAAGAAAAGAACTGTGCTTCCTAAACACACGGCCATATCTACTTCAACTCTGCTTAGGAAACTGACAAGAACAGTAGCTTCTCTTCAGTCCAATACACTGTACTTGCTGGGAACAGACGCGAGGGTTGTTTGTACTGTGTATGGCAATGGGAACACAATAGTGACTCTTCTTACCAGAAAACAACTCTTGCTCGTAGGACCAGAAACTGCATGTGATTCAACTCTATTTGTGACTGGGAAACAAACACTAGCTCGCCTTACAAGAAACACACTCTGCTTTTGAGAAAAGAGCACTTTTCTACTCTACTGTATTTCCTATAAAGCCAGAACAGTGAGCTTGCTCAGAACAAAAGAAATGTGCTTCCTACACACACGGGCCATATCTTCTCAACTCTGCTTAGGAAACTGACAAGAACAGTACCTTCTCTTCAGTCCAATACACTGTACTTGCTGCAAACAGACGCGAGTGCTATTTGCATTGTATATGGCAATTGGAGCACAATAGGGACCTTTCTTACCAGAAAGCAACTCTTGCTCGTAGGACCAGAAACTGCATGTGATTCAACTCCATTTCTGACTGGGAAACAAACACTAGTTCGCCTTATAAGAAACACACTCTGCTTTTGAGAAAAGAGCACTCTTCTAATCTACTGTTTTTCTTATAGAGCCAGAACAGTGAGCTTGCTCAGAACAAAATAACTGTGCTTCCTACATACAAGGGCGTTTCTACTTCAACTCTGCTTAGGAAACTGACAAGAACAGTACCTTCTCTTCAGTCCAATACACTGTACTTGCTGGGAACAGACGCGAGTGCTATTTGCACTGTGTTTTGCAATGGGAGCGCAATAGTGACTCTTCTTACCAGAACACAACTCTTGCTCGTAGGACCAGAAACTGCATGTGATTCAACTCCATTTCTGACTGGGAAACAAACAGTATCTCGCATTACAAGAAACAAACTCTGCTATTGAGAAAAGAGCACACTTCTACTCTACTGTTTTTCCTATATGGCCAGAACAGTGAGCTTGCTAAGAACAAAAGAACTGCGCTTCCTGCACACATGGCCCATATCTATTTCCACTCTCCTTAGGAAACTGAGAAGAACAGGAGCTTCTCTTCATCCAATACACTGTACTTGCTGGGAACAGAGGCAAGTGCTATTTGCACTGTGTGCCAAATGAATTGCAATAGTGACTCTACTTACCAGAAAACAACTCTTGCTTGTAGGACCAGAAACTGCATGTGATTCAAATCCATTTCTGTCTGGGAAACAAACACTAGCTTGCTTTAAAAGAAACACACTCTGCTTTGGAGAAAAGAGCACTCTTCTACTCTACTGTGTTACCTATAAGGCCAGAACATTGAGCTTGCTCAGAGCAAAAGAAATGTGCTTCCTACACACACGGGCCATATCTACTTCAACTCTGCTTAGGAAACTGACAAGAACAGTAGCTTCTCTTCAGTCCAATACACTGTAATTGCTGGAAAAAGACGCGAGTGCTATTTACACTGTGTATGGCAATGGGAGCACAATAGTGACTCTTCTTACCAGAAAACAACTCTTGCTCGTAGGACCAGAAACTGCATGTGATTCAACTCTATTTATGACTGGGAAACAAACACTAGCTCGCCTTACAAGAAACACACTCTGCTTTTGAGAAAAGAGCACTCATCTACTCTACTGTGTTTCCTATAAGTCCAGAACAGTGAGCTTGCTCAGAACAATACAACTGTGCTTCCTACACACACGGGCAAATCTACTTCAACTCTGCTTAGGAAACTGACAAGAACAGTAGCTTCTCTTCAGTCCAATACACTGTACTTGCTGGGAACAGACGTGAGTGCTATTTGCACTGTGTATGGCAATTGGAGCACAATAGTGACCTTTCTTACCAGAAAGCAACTCTTGCTCGTAGGACCAGAAACTGCATGTGATTCAACTCCATTTCTGACTGGGAAACAAACACTACCTCGCCTTACAAGAAACACACTCTGCTTTTGAGAAAAGAGCACTCCTCTATTCTACTGTTTTTCCTATAGAGCCAGAACAGTGAGCTTGCTCAGAACAAAGGAACTGTGCTCCTTACACACACGGGTCGTATCTACTTCAACTCTGCTTAGGAAACTGACAAGAACAGTACCTTCTCTTCAGTCCAATAAACTGTATTTGCTGGGAACAGATGCGAGTGTTATTTGCACTGTGTATGTCAATTTGAGCACAATAGTGACTCCTCTTCCCAGAAAACAACTCTTGCTCGTAGGACCAGAAACTGCATGTGATTCAACTCCATTTCTGACTGGGAAACAAACACTAGCTCGCCTTATAAGAAACACACTCTGCTTTTGAGAAAAGAGCACTCTTCTACTCTACTGTGTTTCCTATAGGGCTAGAACACTAAGCTTGCTCAGAACAAAAGAACTGTGCTCCTTACACACAAGCGGCCGTATCTACTTCAACTCTGCTTAGGAAACTGACAAGAACAGTACCTTCTCTTCAGTCCAATACACTGTACTTGCTGGGAACAGATGCGAGTGCTATTTGTACTGTGTAGCAAATGGATCGCAATAGTGACTCTATTTACCAGAAAACAACTCTTGCTCGTAGGACCAGAAACTGCATGTGATTCAACTCCATTTCTGACTGGGAAACAAACACTAGCTCGCCTTACAAGAAATACACTCTGCTTTTGAGAAAAGAGCACTCTTCTACTCTACTGTGTTTCCTATAGGGCCAGAACAGTGAGCTTGCTCAGAACAAAGGAACTGTGTTTCCTACACACGGGCCAAATCTACTTCAACTCTGCTTAGGAAACTGACAAGAACAGTACCTTCTCTTCAGTCCAATTAACTGTACTTGCTGGGAACAGACGCGAGTGCTATTTGCACTGTGTAGCAAATGGATCGCAAAAGTGACTCTATTTACCAAAAAACAACTATTGCTCATAGGACCAGAAACTGCATGTTATTCAACTGTATTTCTGACTGGAAAACAAACACTAGCTCGCCTTACAAGAAACACACTCTGCTTTTGAGAAAAGAGCACTCTTCTACTCTACTGTGTTTCTTATAGAGCCAAAACAGTGAGCTTGCTCAGAACAAAAGAACCGTGCTTCCTACACACACGGGCCATATCTAGGTCAACTCTGCTTAGGAAACTGACTAGAACAGTAGATTCTCTTCAGTCCGATACACTGTACTTGCTGGGAACAGAGGCGAGTGCTATTTGCACTGTGTATGGCAATGGGAGCGCAATAGTGAATCTTCTTACCAGAAAACAACTCTTGCTCATAGGACCAGAAACTGCATGTGATTCAATTCCATTTCTGACTAGGAAACAAACACTGGCTCGCCTTACAAGAAACACACTCTGCTTTTGAGAAAAGAGCACTCTTCTACTCTACAGTTTTTCCTATAGAGCCGGAACATTGAGTTTGCTCAGAACAAAGGAACTGTGCTTCCTACACACACGGGCCCTATCTACTTCAACTCTGCTTAGGAAACTGACAAGAACAGTAGCTTCTCTTCAGTCCGATACACCGTACTTGCTGGGAACAGAGGCGAGTGCTATTTGCACTGTGTATGGCAATGGGAGCGCAATAGTGACTCTTCTTACCAGAAAACAACTCTTGCTCGTAGGACCAGAAACTGCATGTGAATCAATTCCATTTCTGACTAGGAAACAAACACTGGCTCGCCTTACAAGATACACACTCTGCTTTTGATAAAAGAGCACTCTTCTACTCTACAGTGTTTCCTATAGGGCCAGAACAGTGAGCTTGCTCATAACAAATGAACTGTGCTTCCTACACACAAGGGCCATATCTACTTCAACTCTGCTTAGGAAACTGACAAGAACAGTAGCTCTCTTCAGTCCAATACACTGTACTTGCTGGGAACAGACGTGAGTGGTATTTGCACTGTGTATGTCAATTTGAGCACAATAGTGACTCTTCTTACCAGAAAACAACTCTTGCTCATAGGACCAGAAACTACATGTGATTCAACTCCATTTCTGACTGGGAAACAAACACTAGCTTGCCTTACAAGAAACACACTCTGCTTTTGAGAAAACAGCACTCTTCTACTCTACTGTTTTTCCTATAGAGCCAGAACAGTGAGCTTCCTCAGAACAAAGGAACTGTGCTTCCTACACACACGGGCCCTATCTACTTCAACTCTGCTTAGGAAACTGACAAGAACAGTACCTTGTCTTCAGTCCAATACACCGTCTTTGCTGGGAACAGACGTGAGTGCTATTTGCACTGTGTATGGCAATTGGAGCACAATAGTGACCTTTTTACCAGAAAGTATCTCTTGCTCGTAGGACCAGAAACTGCATGTGATTCAACTCCATTTCTGACTGGGAAACAAACACTAGCTCGCCTTACAAGAAACACACTCTGCTTTTGAGAAAAGAGCACTCATCTACTCTACTGTGTTTCCTATAGGTCCAGAACAGTGAGCTTGCTCCGAACAATAGAACTGTGCTTCCTACACACACGGGCCATATCTACTTCAACTCTGCTTACGAAAATGACAAGAACAGTAGCTTCTCTTCAGTCCATTACACTGTACTTGCTGGGAACAGACGTGAGTGCTATTTGCACTGTGTATTGCAATGGGAGCAAAATAGTGACTCTTCTTACCAGAACACAACTCTTGATCGTAGGACCAGAAACTGCATGTGATTCAACTCCATTTATGACTGGGAAACAAACACTAACTCGCCTTACAAGAAATACACTCTGCTTTTGAGAAAAGAGCACTCTTCTACTCTACTGTGTTTCCTATAGTGCTAGAACAGTGAGCTTGCTCAGAACAAAAGAACTGTGCTCCTTACACACAAGCGGCCGTATCTACTTCAACTCTGCTTAGGAAACTGACAAGAACAGTACCTTCTCTTCAGTCCAATACACTGTACTTGCTGGGAACAGACGCAAGTGCTATTTGTACTGAGTAGCAAATGGATCGCAATAGTGACTCTATTTATCAGAAAACAACTCTTGCTCGTAGGAGCAGAAACTGCATGTGATTCAACTCCATTTCTGACTGGGAAACAAACACTAGCTCGCCTTACAAGAAATACACTCTGCTTTAGAGAAAAGAGCACTCTTCTACTCTACTGTTTTTCAAATAGGGCCAGAACAGTGAGCTTGGTCAGAACAAAAGAACTGTGCTTCCTACACACAGGGGCCATATCTATTTCCACTCTGCTTAGGAAACTGACAAGAAAAGGAGCTTCTCTTCAGTCCAATACACTGTACTTGCTGGGAACAGACACGAGTGCTATTTGCACTGTGTATGGCAATGGGAGCGCAATAGTGACTCTTCTTACCAGAAAACAACTCTTGCTTGTAGGACAAGAAACTGCATGTGATTCATCTCCATTTCTGACTGGGAAACAAACATTAGCTCGCCTTACAAGATACACACTCTGCTTTTGAGAAAAGAGCACTCTTCTACTCTACTGTGTTTCCTATATGGCCAGAACAGTGACCTTGCTCAGAACAAATGAACTGTGCTTCCTGCACACACCGGCCATATCTATTTCCACTCTGCTTAGGAAACTGACAAGAACAGGAGCTTCTCTTCAGTCCAATACACTGTACTATCTGGGAACAGACGCTAGTGCTATTTGCACAGTTTGGCAAATGGATCGCAATAGTGACTCTTCTTACCCAGAAAACAACTCTTGCTCTTAGGACCAGAAACTGCATGTGATTCAACTCTTTTATGACTGGGAAAAAAACACTAGCTCGCTTTACAAGAAACACACTCTGCTATTGAGAAAAGAGCACTCATCTACTCTACTGTGTTTCCTAAAGGGCCAGAACAGTGAGCTTGCTCAGAACAAAAGAAATGTGCTTCCTACACACACGGGCCATATCTATTTCCACTCTGCTTAGGAAACTGACAAGAACAGTAGCTTCTCTTCAGTCCAATACATTGTACTTGCTGGGAACAGACGTGAGTGCTATTTGCATTGTGTATGGCAATTGGAGCACAATAGTGACCTTTCTTACCAGAAAGCAACTCTTGCTCGTAGGACCAGAAACTGCATGTGATTCATCTCCATTTCTGACTGGGAAACAAACACTAGCTCTCCTTACAAGAAACACACTCTGCTTTTGTGAAAAGAGCACTCTTCTACTCTACTGTTTTTCCTATAGAGCCAGAACAGTGATCTTGCTCAGAACAAAGGAACTGTGCTTCCTACACACGGGCCCCATCTACTTCAACTCTGCTTTGGAGACTGACAAGAACAGTACCTTCTCTTCAGTCAAATACACTGTACTTGCTGGGAACAGACGCGAGTGCTATTTGCACTGTGTAGCAATAGATCACAATAGTGACTCTATTTACCAGAAAACAACTATTGCTCATAGGACCAGAAACTGCATGTGATTCAACTCCATTTCTGACTGGGAAACAAACACTTGCTCGCCTTACAAGATACACACTCTGCTTTTGAGAAAAGAGCACTCTTCTACTCTACTGTGTTTCCTATAGGGCCAGAACAGTGAGCTTGCTCAGAAAAAAAGAACTGTGCTTCCTACACACAAGGGCCATATCTACTTCAACTCTGCTTAGGAAACTGACAAGAACAGTACCTTCTCTTCAGTCCAATACACTGTACTTGCTGGGAACAGACGCCAGTGCTATTTGCACTGTGTATGGCAATGGGAGCACAATAGTAACTCTTCTTACCAGAAAATATCTCTTGATCATAAAACCAGAAACTGCATCTGATTCAACTCCATTTCTGACTGGAAACAAACACTAGCTTGCCTTACAGGAAACACACTCTGCTTTTGAGAAAAGAGCACTCTTCTACTCTACTGTGTTTCCTATAGGGCCAGAACAGTGAGCTTTCTCAGAACAAAAGAACTGTGCTTCCTACACACACTCGCCATATCTACTTCAACTCTGCTTAGGAAACTGACAAGAACAGTAGCTTCTCTTCAGTCCAATACACTGTACATCCTCGGAAAAAACGCGAGAGCTTTTTGCACTGTGTATGACAATGGGAGCACAATAGTGACTCTTCTTACCAGAAAAAAAACTCTTGCTCATAGGGCCAGAAACTGCAAGTGATTCAACTCCATTTCTGACTGGGAAACAAACACTAGCTCGTCTTTCAAGAAACACACTCTGCTTTTGATAAAAGAGCACTCTTCTACTCTAACATGTTTCCTATAGGGCCACAAAAGTGAGCTTGCTCAGAACAAAAGATCTGTGCTTCTTACACACACAAGCCATATCTAGTTCAACTCTGCTGAGGAAACTGACAAGAACAGTAGCTCCTCTTCAGTCAAATACACTGTACTTGCTGGGAACAGACGCGAGTGCTGTTTGCACTGTGTATGGCAAATGGAGCACAATAGTGACTCTTCTCACCAGAAAACAACTCTTGCTCGTAGGACCAGAAACTGCTTGTGATTCAACTCCATTTCTGACTGGGAAACAAACACTAGCTCGCCTTACAAGAAACACAATATGCTGTTGAGAAAATTGCACTCTTCTACTCTACTATGTTTCCTATAGGGCCAGAACACTGAGCTCGCTCAGAACAAAAGAACTGTGCTTCCTACACACACGGGCAATATCTACTTCAACTCTGCTTAGGAAACTGACAAACACAGTAGACACTCTTCAGTCCATTACACTGTACTTGCTGGGAACAGACACTAGTGCTATTTGCACTGTGTATGGCAATGGGAGCACAAGAGTGACTCTTCTTACCAGAAAACAACTCCTGATCATAGGACCAGAAACTGCATGTGATTCAACTCCATTTCTGACTGGGAAACAAACACTAGCTCATCTTTCAAGAAACACACTCTGCGTTTGAGAAAAGAGCACTCTTCTACTCTAACATGTTTCCTATAAGGCCAGGACAGTGAGCTTCCTCAGAACAAAAGAACTGTGCTTCCTACACACACGAGCCATTTCTCATTCAACTCTGCTTAGGAAACTGACAAGAACAGTAGCTTCTCTTCAGTCCAATACTATGTACTTGCTGGGAACAGACAATAGTGCTATTTGTACTGTGTATAAAAATGGGAACTAATAGTGACTCTTCTTACCAGAAAACAACTCTTGCTCACAGGACCAGAAACTGCATGTGATTCAACTCCAATTAGGACTGGGAAACAAACACTAGCTCGCCTTACAAGAAACAAACTCTGCTTTTGAGAAAAGAGCACTCTTCTACTCTACTGTGTTTCCTATAGGACCAAAAGAGAGAGATTGCTCAGAACAAAAGAACTGTGCTTCCTACACACACGGCCCATAGCTAGTTCAACTGTGCTTTAGAAACTGACAAGAACAGTAGCTTCTCTTCAGTCCAATACTATGTACTTGCTGGGAACATACAATAGTGCTATTTGTACTGTGTATAAAAATGGGAACCCAAAGTGACTCTTCTTACCAGAAAACAACTCTTGCTCACAGGACCAGAAACTGCATGTGATTCAACTCCAATTAGGACTGGGAAACAAACACTAGCTCGCCTTACAAGAAACAAACTCTGCTTTTGAGAAAAGAGCACTCTTCTACTCTACTGTGTTTCCTGTAGGACCAGAAGAGAGAGATTGCTCAGAACAAAAGAACTGTGCTTCCTACACACACAGCCCATATCTAGTTCAACTCTGCTTAGGAAACTGACAAGAACAGTAGCTTCTTTTTAGTCCAATACACTGTACTTGTTGGGAACAGACGCCAGTGCTATTTGCACTGTGTATGGCAATGGGAGCACAATAGTAACTCTTCTTACCAGAAAATATCTCTTGATCGTAAAACCAGAAACTGCATCTGATTCAACTCCATTTCTGACTGGAAAACAAACACTAGCTTGCCTTACAGGAAACACACTCTGCTTTTGAGAAAAGTGCACTCTTCTACTCTACTGTGTTTCCTATAGGGCCAGAACAGTGAGCTTGCTCAGAACAAAAGAACTGTACTTCCTACACACACTCGCCATATCTACTTCAACTCTGCTTCGGAAACTGACAAGAACAGTAGCTTCTCTTCAGTCCAATACACTGTAATCCTCGGAAAAAACGCGAGAGCTTTTTGCACTGTGTATGACAATGGGAGCACAATAGTGACTCTTCTTACCAGAAAACAACTCTTGGTCATAGGGCCAGAAACTGCAAGTGATTCAACTCCATTTCTGACTGGGAAACAAACACTAGCTCGTCTTTCAAGAAACACACTCTGCTTTTGATAAAAGAGCACTCTTCTACTCTAACATGTTTCCTATAGGGCCACAAAAGTGAGCTTGCTCAGAAAAGATCTGTGCTTCCTACACACACAAGCCATATCTAGTTCAACTCTGCTGAGGAAACTGACAAGAACAGTAGCTTCTCTTCAGTCCAATACACTGTACTTGCAGGGAACAACAAGAGTGCTATTTGCACTGTGTATGGCAAATGGAGCACAATAGTGACTCTTCTCACCAGAAAACAACTCTTGCTCGTAGGACCAGAAACTGCATGTGATTCAACTCCATTTCTGACCGGGAAACAAACACTAGCTCGCCTTACAAGAAACACACTCTGCTTTTGAGAAAAGAGCACTCTTCTACTCTACTGTGTTTTCTATAGGGCCAGAATGGTGACCTTGCTCAGGACAAAAGAACTGTGCTTCCTATACTCACAGGCCATATCTACTTCAACTCTGCTTAGGAAACTGACAAGAACAGTAGCTCCTCTTCAGTCAAATACACTGTACTTGCTGGGAACAGACGCGAGTGCTATTTACACTGTGTATGGCAAATGGAGCACAATAGTGACTCTTCTTACCAGAACACAACTCTTGCTCGCTGGACCAGAAACTGCTTGTGATTCAACTCCATTTCTGACTGGGAAACAAACACTAGCTCGCCTTACAAGAAACACAATATGCTGTTGAGAAAATTGCACTCTTCTACTCTACTATGTTTCCTATAGGGCCAGAACACTGAGCTAGCTCAGAACAAAAGAACTGTGCTTCCTACACACACGGGCAATATCTACTTCAACTCTGCTTAGGAAACTGACAAACACAGTAGACACTCTTCAGTCCAATACACTGTACTTGCTGGGAACAGACACTAGTGCTATTTGCACTGTGTATGGCAATGGGAGCACAAGAGTGACTCTTCTTACCAGAAAACAACTCCTGATCATAGGACCAGAAACTGCATGTGATTCAACTCCATTTCTGACTGGGAAACAAACACTAGCTCATCTTTCAAGAAACACACTCTGCGTTTGAGAAAAGAGCACTCTTCTACTCTAACATGTTTCCTATAAGGCCAGGACAGTGAGCTTCCTCAGAACAAAAGAACTGTGCTTCCTACACACACGAGCCATTTCTCATTCAACTCTGCTTAGGAAACGTACAAGAACAGTAGATTCTCTTCAGTCCAATACTATGTATTTGCTGGGAACAGACAATAGTGCTATTTGTACTGTGTATAAAAATGGGAACCCAATAGTGACTCTTCTAATCCAGAAAACAACTCTTGCTCACAGGACCAGAAACTGCATGTGATTCAACTCCAATTAGGACTGGGAAACAAACACTAGCTCGCCTTACAAGAAACAAACTCTGCTTTTGAGAAAAGAGCACTCTTCTACTCTACTGTGTTTCCTATAGGACCAAAAGAGAGAGATTGCTCAGAACAAAAGAATTGTGCTTCCTACACACACGGCCCATAGCTAGTTCAACTGTGCTTTAGAAACTGACAAGAACAGTAGCTTCACTTCAGTCCAATACTATATACTTGCTGAGAACATACAATAGTGCTATTTGTCCTGTGTATAAAAATGGGAACCCAAAGTGACTCTTCTTACCAGAAAACAACTCTTGCTCACAGGACCAGAAACTGCATGTGATTCAACTCCAATTAGGACTGGGAAACAAACACTAGCTCGCCTTACAAGAAACAAACTCTGCTTTTGAGAAAAGAGCACTCTTCTACTCTACTGTGTTTCCTATAGGACCAGAAGAGAGAGATTGCTCAGAACAAAAGAACTGTGCTTCCTACACACACGGCCCATATCTATTTCAACTGTGCTTTAGAAACTGACAAGAACAGTAGCTTCTTTTTAGTCCAATACACCGTGCTTGCTGGGAACAGACGCCAGTGCTATTTGCACTGTGTATGGCAATGGGAGCACAATAGTAACTCTTCTTACCAGAAAATATCTCTTGATTGTAAAACCAGAAACTGCATCTGATTCAACTCCATTTCTGACTGGAAAACAAACACTAGCTTGCCTTACAGGAAACACACTCTGCTTTTGAGAAAAGAGCACTCTTCTACTCTACTGTGTTTCCTATAGGGCCAGAACAGTGAGCTTGCTCAGAACAAAAGAACTGTGCTTCCTACACACACTCGCCATATCTACTTCAACTCTGCTTAGGAAACTGACAAGTACAGTAGCTTCTCTTCAGTCCAATACAATGTACATCCTCGGAAAAAACGCGAGAGCTTTTTGCACTGTTTGACAATGGGAGCACAATAGTGACTCTTCTTACCAGAAAACAACTCTTGGTCATAGGGCCAGAAACTGCAAGTGATTCAACTCCATTTCTGACTGGGAAACAAACACTAGCTCCACTTTCAAGAAACACACTCTGCTTTTGACAAAAGAGCACTCTTCTACTCTAACAATTTTCCTATAGGGCCACAAAAGTGAGCTTGCTCGGAACAAAAGAACTGTGCTTCCTACACACACAAGACATATCTAGCTCAACTCTGCTGAGGAAACTGACAAGAACAGTAGCTTCTCTTCAGTCCAATACACTGTACTTGCTGGGAACAGACAAGTGTGCTATTTGTACTATGTATGGCAATGGGAGCACAATAGTAACTCTTCTTTCCAGAAAACAACTCTTGCTCGCAGGAACAGAAACTGTATATGCTTCAACTCCATATAGGAAGGAGATACAAACACTAGCTCACTTTACAAAAAACACACTCTGCTTTTGAGAAAAGAGCACTCTTCTACTCTACTGTGTTTCCTATAGGGCCAGAAGAGTGAGCTTGCTCAGAACAAAAGAACTGTGCTTCCTACACACACGTGCCATATCTTCTTCAACTCTGCTTAGGAAACTGACAAGAACAGTAGCTTCTTTTCAGTCAAATACACTGTACTTGCAGGGAACAGACGCGAGTGCTGTTTGCACTATGTATGGCAAATGGAGCACAATAGTGACTCTTCTCACCAGAAAAAAACTCTTGCTCGTAGGACCAGAAACTGCATGTGATTCAACTCCATTTCTGACTGGAAAACAAACACTAGCTCTCCTTACAAGAAACACAATATGCTGATTGTAAAATAGCACTCTTCTACTCTACTATGGTTCTTATAGGGCCAGAACACTGAGCTTGCTCAGAACAGTAGAACTGTCCTTCCTACACACACGGCCCATATCTACTTCAACTCTGCTTAGGTAACTGTCAAACACAGTAGACTCTCTTTAGTCCAATACACTGTACTTGCTGGGAACAGACACTAGTGCTATTTGCACTGTGTATGGCAATGGGAGCACAAGAGTGACTCTTCTTACCAGAAAACAACTCCTGATCATAGGACCAGAAACTGAACGTGATTCAACTCCATTTCTGACTGGGAAACAAACACTAGCTCATCTTTCAAGAAACACTCTCTGCTTTTGAGAAAAGAGCACTCTTCTACTCTAACATGTTTCCTATAGGGCCAGAACAGTGACCTTCCTCAGAACAAAAGAACTGTGCTTCCTACACACACGAGCCATATCTAGTTCAACTCTGCTTAGGAAACAGACAAGAACAGTAGCTTCTCTTCAGTCCAATACAATGTACTTGCCTGGAACAGACAATAGTGCTATTTGTACTGTGTATAAAAATGGGAACCCAATAGTGACTCTTCTTACCTGAAAACAACTCTTGCTCATAGGACCAGAAACTGCATGTGATTCAACTCCAATTAGGACTGGGAAACAAACACTAGGTCGCCTTACAAGAAACAAACTCTGCTTTTGAGAAAAGAGCACTCTTCTACTCTTCTGTGTTTCCTATAGGACCAGCAGAGAGAGATTGCGCAGAACAAAAGAACTGTGCTTCCTGCACACACGGCCCATATCTAGTTCAACTGTGCTTTAGAAACTGACAAGAACAGTAGCTTCTTTTTAGTCCAATACACCGTGCTTGCTGGGAACAGACGCCAGTGCTATTTGCACCGTGTATGGCAATGAGAGCACAATAGTAACTCTTCTTACCAGAAAATATCTCTTGATCGTAAAACCAGAAACTGCATCTGATTCAACTCCATTTCTGACTGAAAAACAAACACTAGCTTGCCTTACAAGAAACACACTCTGCTTTTGAGAAAAGAGCACTCTTCTACTCTACTGTGTTTCCTATAGGGCCACAACAGTGAGCTTGCTCAGAACAAAAGAACTGTGCTTCCTACACACACTCGCCATATCTACTTCAACTCTGCTTAGGAAACTGACAAGAACAGTAGCTTCTTTTCAGTCCAATACACTGTACATCCTGGGAAAAAATGCGAGAGCTTTTTGCACTGTGTATGACAATGGGAGCACAATAGTGACTCTTCTTACCAGAAAACAACTCTTGCTCATAGGGCCAGAAACTGCAAGTGATTCAACTCCATTTCTGACTGGGAAACAAACACTAGCTTGTCTTTCAAGAAACACACTCTGCTTTTGATAAAAGAGCACTCTTCTACTCTAACATGTTTCCTATAGGGCCACAAAAGTGAGCTTGCTCAGAACAAAAGAACTGTGCTTCCTAGACACACAAGCCATATCTAGTTCAACTCTGCTGAGGAAACTGACAAGAACATTAGCTTCTCTTCTGTCCAATACATTGTACTTGCTGGGAACAGACACTTGTGCTACGTGTACTGTGTTGGCAATGGGAACGCAATAGTGAATCTTCTTACCTGAAAACAACTCTTGCTTGTAGGACCAGAATCTGCAAGTGATTCAACTCCATTTCTGACTGGGAAACAAACACTAGCTCCCCTTAAAAGAAACACACTCTGCCTTTGAGGAAAGAGCACTATTCTACCCTACTGTGTTTCCTACAGGGCCAGAACAGTTCGCTTGCTCAGAAAAAAAGAACTGTGCTTCCTACACACACTAGCCATATCTACTTCAACTCTGCTTAGGAAACTGACAAGAACAGTAAATTCTCTTCAGTCCAATACACTGTACTTGCTATGAACAGACGCGAGTGCTATTTGCAATGTGTATGGCAAAGGGAGCTCAATAGTGACCCTTCTTACCAGAAAACAACTCTTGCTCGTAGGGCCAGAAACTGCATGTGATTCAACTGCATTTCTGACTGGGAAACAAACACTAGCTCGCCTTACAAGAAACACACTCTGCTTTTGAGAAAAGAGCACTCTTCTACTCTACTGTGTTTCCTATAGGGCCACAACAGTGAGCTTGCTCAGAACAAAAGAACTGTGCTTCCTACACACCCGGGCCATATCTACTTCAACTCTGCTCAGGAAACTGACAAGAACAGTAGCTTCTCTTCAGTCCAATACACTGTACTTGCTCGAAACAGACGAGAGTACTATTTGACTGTGTATGGCAAATGGAGTGCAATAGTGATTCTTCTTACCAGAAAACAACTCTTGCTCATAGGACCAGAAACTGCATCTGATTAAACTCCATTTCTGACTGGGAAACAGACACTAGCTCACCTTACAAGAAACACACTCTGCTTTTGAGAAAAGAGCACTCTTCTACTCCACTGTGTTTCCTATAAGGCCAGAAGAGTGAGCTTGCTCAGAACAAAAGAACTGTGCTTCCTAAACACACGTGCCATATCTTCTTCAACTCTGCTTAGGAAACTGACAAGAACAGTAAATTCTCCTCAGTCCAATACACTGTACTTGCTGGGAACAGGCGCCAGTGCTATTTGCACTGTGTATGGCAAATGGAGTACAAGAGTGACTCTTCTTAGCAGTAAAGATCTCTTGCTTGTAGGACCAGAAACTGCATTTATTTCAACTCCATTTCTGACTGGGAAACAAACACTAGCGTGCCTTACAAACAACACACTCTGCTTCTGAGAAAAGAGCACTCTTCTACTCTACTGTGTTTCCTATAGGGTCAGAACAGTGAGCTTGCTCAGAACAAAAGAACTGTGCTTCCTTCACATGCAGGCCATATCTACTTCAACTCTGCTGAGGAAACTGACAAGAACAGTAGCTTCTCTTCAGTCCAATACACTGTACTTGCTGGGAACAGACTCCAGTGCTATTTGCACTGTGTATGGCAATGGGAACACAATAGTGACTCTTCTTACCAGAAAACAACTCTTGCTTGTAGGACCAGAAACTGCATGTATTTCAACTCCATTTCTGATTGGGAAACAAACACTAGCTCGGCTTACAAGAAACACACTCTACTGTTGAGAAAATGGCACTCTTCTACTCTACTGTGTTTCCTATAGGGCCAGAACAGTGAGCTTGGTCACAACAAAAGAAATGTGCTTCCTACACACGGGCCATATCGAATTCATCTCTGCTTAGGAAACTGACAAGAACAGTAGTTTCTCTTCAGTCTAATACACTGTACTTGCTGGGAACAGACGCGAGTGCTATTTGCACTGTGTTTAGCAAATGGAGTGCAATAGTGATTTTTCTTACCAGAAAAAAACTCTTGCTCATAGGACCAGAAACTGCATGTGACTCAACTCCATTTAGGACTGGGAAACAAACACTAGCTCCCCTTACAAGAAACACACTCTGCTTCTGAGAAAAGAGCACTCTTCTACTCTACTGTGTTTCCTATAGGGCCAGAACAGTGAGCTTGCTCAGAATAAAAGAACTGTGCTTCCTACACACACGGGCTATATCTAGTTCAACTGTGCTTAGGAAACTGACAAGAAGAGTAAATTCTCTTCAGTCCAATATACTGTAATTGCTGGGAACAGACGCGAGTGCTATTTGCACTGTGTAAGGCAATGGGAGTACAAGAGTGACTCTTCTTACCAGAAAACAACTCTTGCTCGTAGGACTAGAAACTGAATGTATTTCAACTCTACTTCTGACTGGGAAACAAACACTAGCTCGCCTTACAAGAATCTCTGCTGTTGAGAAAATTGCACTCTTCTACTCTACTGTGTTTCCTATAGGGCCACAAGAGGGAGCTTGCTCAGAACAAAAGAACTGTGCTTCCTACACACAGGGGCCATATCTACTTCAACTCTGCTTAGGAAACTGACAAGAACAGTAGCTTCTTCAGTCCAATACACTGTACTTGCTGGGATCAGATGCGAGTGCTATTTGAACTGTGTATGGCAATGGGAGCATAATAGTGACTCTTCTTACCCGAAAACATCTCTTGATCGTAGGACCAGAAACTGCATGTGATTCAACTCCATTTCTGACTAGGAAACATACACAAGCTGACCTTAAAAGAAACACACTCTGCTTTTGAGAAGAGAGCACTCTTCTTCTCTACTGTGTTTCCTATAGTGCCAGAAGAGTGAGCTTGCTCAGAACAAAGGAACTGTGCTTCCTACACACGGGCCATATCTACTTCAACTCTGCTTATGAAACTGACAAGAACAATAGCTTTTTTTCAGTCAAATACACTGTACTTGCTGGGAACAAACGCGAGTGCTAATTGCACTGTGTATGGCAAATGGAGCACAATAGTGACTCTTCTCACCAGAAAACAACTCTTGCTCGTAGGACCAGAAACTGCATGTGATTCAACTTCATTTCTGACTGGGAAACAAACACTAGCTCTCCTTTCAAGAAACACAATATGCTGTTGAGAAAATTGCACTCTTCTACTCTACTATGTTTCCTATAGGGCCAGAACAGTGAGCTTGCACAGAACAATAGAACTGTGCCTCCTACACACACGGGCCATATCTACTTCAACTCTGCTTAGGTAACTGACCAACCCAGTAGACTCTCTTTAGTCCAATACACTGTACTTGCTGGGAACAGACACTAGTGCTATTTGAACTGTGTATGGCAATGGGAGCACAAGAGTGACTCTTCTTACCAGAAAACAACTCCTGATCATAGGACCAGAAACTGAAAGTGATTCAACTCCATTTCTGACTGGGAAACAAACACTAGCTCGTCTTACAAGAATCACACTCTGCGTTTGAGAAAAGAGCACTCTTCTACTCTAACATGTTTCCTATAGGGCCAGGACAGTGAGCTTCCTCCGAACAAAAGAACTGTGCTTCCTACACACACGAGCCATATCTAGTACAACTCTGCTTAGGACACTGACAAGAACAGTAGCTTCTCTTCAGTCCAATACAATGTACTTGCTGGGAACAGACAATAGTGCTATTTGTACTGTGTATAAAAATGGGAACCCAATAGTGACTCTTCTTACCTGAAAACAATTCTTGCTCATAGGACCAGAAACTGCATGTGATTCAACTCCAATTAGGACTGGGAAACAAACACTAGCTCGCCTTACAAGAAACACACTCTGCTTTTGAGAAAAGAGCACTCTTCTACTCTTCTTTGTTTCCTATAGGACCAAAAGAGAGAGATTGCTGAGAACAAAAGAACTGTGCTTCCTACACACACGGCCCATATCTAGTTCAACTGTGCTTTAGAAACTGACAAGAACAGTAGCTTCTCTTCAGTCCAATATGCTGTACTTGCTGGAAACAGACACTAGTGCTATTTGCACTGTGTATGGCAATGGGAACGCAATAGTGACTCTTCTTACCTGAAAACAACTCTTACTTGTAGGGCCAGAAATTGTATGTGATTCAACTCCATTTCTGATTGGGAAACAAACACTAGCTCACCTTACAAGAAACACACACTGCTTTTGAGAAAAGAGCACTCTTCCACTGTACTGTGTTTCCTATAGGGCCAGAGGAGTGAGCTTGCTCAGAACCAAAGAACTGTGCTTCCTACTCACACGGGCCATATGTAGTTCAACTCTGCTTAGGAAACTGACAAGAACAGGAGCTTCTCTTTAGACCTATACACTGTACTTGCTGGGAACAGACGAGAGTGCTATTTGACTGTGAATGGCAAATGGAGCACAATAGTGACTCCTCTTACCAGAAAACAACTCTTGCTCGTGGGACCAGAAACTGCATGTGATTCAACTCCATTTCTGACTGGAAAACAAACACTCGCTCGCTTTCCAAAAATACACTCTGCTTTTGAGAAAAGAACACTCGACTACTCTACTGTGTTTCCTATAGGGACAGAACAGTGAGCTTGCTCAGAACAAAAGAACTGTGCTTCCTACACACACGGGCCATATCTACTTCAACTTTGCTTAGGAAACAGAAAAGAAGAGTAGATTCTCTTTAGTCCAATACACTGCACTTCCTGGGAACAGACACGAGTGCTATTTATAATAAGTATGGCAAAAGTAGCTCAATAGTGACTCTTCTTACCAGAAAACAACTCTTGACGTAGGACCAGAAACTGCATGTGATTCCACTCCATTTCTGACTGGGAAACAAACATTAGCTCGCCTAACAAGAAACACACTCTGCTTTTGAGAAAAGAGCACTCTTCTACTCTACTGTGTTTCCTATAGGGCCAGAACAGTGAGCTTGCTCAGAACAAAAGAACTGTGCTTCCTACAGACTCGAACCATATCTACTTCAACTCTGCTTAGAAAACTGACAAGTACAGCAGCTTCTCTTCAGTCCAATACACTGTACTTGCTGGAAACTGATGCGAGTGCTAATTGCACTGTGTATGGCAATGGGAGCACAATAGTAACTCTTCTACCAGAAAACAATTCTTGCTGGTAGGACCAGAAACTGCATGTGATTCAACTCCATTTAGGACTGGGATACAAACACTAGCTCGCCTTCCAAGAAACACATTCTGCTTTGGAGAAAAGAGCACTCTTCTACTCTACTGTTTTTCCTATAATGCCAGAAGAGTGAGCTTGCTCAGAACAAAAGACTGTGCTTCCTACACACACGGGCCATATCTAGTTCAACTCTGCTTAGGAAACTGACAAGAACAGTAGCTTCTCTTCAGTCCAATACACTGTACTTGCTGGAAAAGTTGCCAGTGCTATTTGCAATATATATGGGATTGGGAGGACAATAGTGACTCTTCTTACCAGAAAACAACTCTTGCTCTTAGGACCAGAAACTGCATGTGATTCAACGCCATTTAGGACTGGGAAACAAACACTAGCTTGCCTTACAAGAAACACACTCTGTTTTCGAGAAAAGAGCACTCATTTACTCTATTGTGTTTCCTATAGGGCCAAAACATTGAGCTTGCTCAGAAAATGAGAACTGTGCTTCCTACACACGCGGGTTCCTGTCAAGTTCAATTCTGCTTAGAAAACTGACAAGAACAGTAGTTTCTGTTCAGTCTAATTCACTTTACTTGCTGGGAACAGACTCGAGTGCTATTTGTACTGTGTATGGCAATAGGAACACTATAGGGACTTTCCTTTCCAGAAAACAACCCTTGCACGTACGAATAGAAACTCCTGTGATTTATTTCTGTTTATGAATGGGAAACAGGCCCTAGCTCGCCTTTCAAGAAACACACTCTGCTTTTGAGAAAACAGCACTCTTCTAGTCTACTGTACTTCCCATAGGGCCAGAACAGTGAGTTTGCTCAGAACAAAAGAACTGTGTTTCCTACACACGGGCCATATCTACTTCAACTCTGCTTAGGAAACTGACAAGAACAGTAGCTTCTCTTCAGTCCAATAACTGTAATTGCTAGAAACAGACACCAGTGAATTTTAAACTATGTATGGAAAAGGGAGCAGAAAAGTGACTTTCCACACCTGTAAACAACTCATGCATCTAGGAACAGAAACTGCATGTGATTCAACTCCGTTCATGAATGGGAAACAAACTCTAGCTCTCCTTACAAGGAACACACTCAGCTTTTGAGAAAAAAGCAGTCTTCTACTCTACCCTGTTTGCTCTAGGGTCAGAAGAGTGAGCTTGCTCAGAACAAAAGAACTGTGCTTCCTACACACACAGGCCATATCTAGTTCAACTCTGCTTAGCAACGTGACAAGAACAGTAGCTTCTCTTTAGTCCAATACACTGACTTGCTGGGAACAGACTCGAGTGCTATTTCCACTGTGTATGGCAATGGGAGCACAACAGTGACTTTCCTTACCAAAAAAAAAACAAAAAACAAAAAACTATTAATCGTAGGTCCAGAAACTGCATGTGATTCAACTCCATTTAGGATTGGGAAACAAACACTAGCTCTCCTTACAAGAAACACACTCTGCTTTTGAAAAAAGAGCACTCTTCTAATCTACTGTGTTTCCTATAGGGCCAGATGAGTGAACTTGCTCAGAACAAAAGAACTGTGCTTCCTACACACGGGCCATATCTAGCTCAACTCTGCTTAGGTAACTGACAAGAACAGTAGCTTCTCTTCAGTCTAAAAGACTGTGCTTGCTACGAACAGACGTGAGTACTCTTTGCACTGTGTATGGCAATGGAAGCACAATAGTGACTCTTCTTACCAGAAAAAAATTCTTGCTGGTAGGACCAGATACTGCATGTGATTCAACTCCATTTAGGATGGGGAAACAAACGCTAGCTAGACTTCCAAGAAACACACTCTGCTTTTGAGAAAAGTGCACTCTACTACTCTACTGTGTTTCCTCTAGGGCCAGAACAGTGAGCTTGCTCAGAACAACAGAACTGTGCTTCCTACAGACTCGGGCCATATCTACTTCAACTATGCTTAGGAAACTGACAAGAACAGTAGATTCTCTTCAGTCCAATACACTGTACTTGCTGGAAACAGATTTGAGGGCTCTTGCTCTGTGCATGGCAATGGGAGCTCAATAGTGACTCTTCTTACCAGAAAACAACTCTTGCTCATAGGACAAGAAAGTGCATGTGATTAAACTCCATTTCTGACTGGGAAACAAACACTAGCTTGCCTTACAAGAAACACACTTTGCTTTTAAGAAAAGAAGACTTTTCTACTCTACTGTTTTTCCTATATGGCCAGAACAGTGAGCTTGCTCAGAACAAAAGAACTGTGCCTCTTACACACCCGGGCCATATCTTGTTTAACTCTGCTTAAAATACTGACAAGAATAGTAACTTCTCTTCACAATAGTGTCTTTTCTTACCAGATAACAACTCTTGCTCGTAGGACCAGAAACTGCATGTGATTCAACTCCATTTAGGACTGGGAAACAAACTCTAGCTCGCCCTCCAAGAATCACACTCTGCTTTTAAGAAAAGAGCACTCATCTACTCCCTTGTGTTTCCTTAGGGCCAGAAGAGTGAGCTTGCTCAGAACCAAAGAACTGTGTTTCCTACACACAGGGGCCATATATAGTTCAACTCTGCTTAGGAAATTGACAAGAACAGTAGCTTCTCTTCAGTCCAATACAATGTACTAGCTGGGAAAATGCACGAGAGCCATTTGCACTGTGTATGGCAATGGGAGCGCAATAGTGACTCTTCTCACCAGAAAACAACTCTTGCTCATAGGACCAGAAACTGCATGTGATTCAACTCCATTTAGGACTAGGAAACAAACACTAGCTCACCTTTCAAGAAACGCACTCTGCTTATGAGAAAAGAGCACTCATCTACTCTATTGTGTTTCCTACAGAGCCAGAACATTGAGCTTGCTCAGAAAAAGAGAACTGTGCTTCCTACACACGAGGGTTCATATCAAGTTCAACTCTGCTTAGAAAACTGACAAGAACAGTAGCTTCTGTTCAATCCAATACACTTTTCTTGCTGGGAACAGATGCAAGTGCTATTTGCACTGTGTATGGCAATGGAAGCACAATAGTGACTCTACTTACCAGAAAACAATTCTTGCTCGAAGGCCAGAAATTACATGTGATTCAACTCCATTTCTGACTGGGAAACAAACACTAGCTTGCCTTCCAAGAAACACACTCTGCTTTTGAGAACACCACTCTTCTACTCTACTGTGTTTCCTATAGGGCCAGAAGAGTGAGCTTGCTCAGAACAAAAGAACTATGCTTCCTACAGACTCGGTCCATATCGAGTTCAACTCTGCTTAGGAAACTGACAAGAACAGTAGCTTCTCAGCAGTCCAATACACTGTACTTGCTGGGAGAAAACGCCAGTGCTATTTGCACTGTGTATGGCAATGGAAGCACAATAGTGACTCTTCTTACCAGAAAACAATTCTTGCATGTAGGACCAGAAACTGCATGTGATTCAACTCCACTTAGGATGGGGAAACAAACACTAGCTCGCCTTCCAAAAAACACACTCTGCTTTAGAGAAAAGAGCACTATTCTACTCTACTGTGTTTCCTATAGGGCCAGAACAGTGAGCTTTCTCAGATCAAAAGAACTGTGCTTCCTACCGACTCGGGCCATATCTACTTCTACTTTGCTGAGGAAACTGACAAGTACAGTAGCTCTTCTTCAGTCCAATACACTGTACGTGCTGGGACCTGACGTGAGTGCTAATTGCACTGTGTATGGCAATGGGAGCATAATAGTAACTCTTCTTACCAGAAAACAATTCTTGCTCGTAGAACAAGCAACTGCATGTGATTCAACTCCATTTATGACTGGGAAACAAACACTAGCTCGCCTTACGAGAAACACACTCTGCTTTTGAGAAAAGAGCACTCATCTAGTCTACTGTTTTTCCTATAAGGCCAGAAGAGTGAGCTTGCTCAGAACAAAAGAACTGTGCTTCCTACACACACGGGCTATATCTAGTTCAACTCTGCTTAGGAAACAGACAAGAAGAGTAGATTCTCTTCAGTCCAAAACACTGTCCTTGCTGGAAAAAGATGCCAGTGCTATTTGCACTGTATATGGCAATGGGAGCACAATAGTGACTCTTCTTACCAGAAAACAACTCTGGCTCATAGGACCAGAACCTACATGTGATTCAACTCAATTTAGGACTGGGAAACAAACACTAGCTAGCCTTACAAGAAACACACTCTGCTTTTGAGAAAAGAGCACTCTTCTCTACTGTGTTTCCTATAGGGCCAGAAGAGTGTGCATGCTCAGAACAAAAGAACTGTGCTTCCTACACACAGGCCATATCTAGTTCAACTCTGCATAGGAAACTGACAAGAACAGTAACTTCTCTTCAGTCCAATACACTGTACTTGCTGGGAACAGACGCAAAGCTATTAGCATTGTGTATGGCAGTGGGAGCACAATAGTGCCTCTTCTTACCAGAAAACAACTCTTGCTCGTAGGTCCAGAAACTGCATGTGATTGAAATCTGTTTATGAATGGGAAACAAACACTAACTCGCCTTACAGGAAACACACTCTGCTTTTGAGAAAAGAGCACTCTTCTACTCTACTGTGTTTCATATAGGACCAGAAGAATGAGCTTGCTCAGATCAAAAGAACTGTGCTTCCTTTACACAAGATATATCTAGTTCAACTCTGCTTAGGAACCTGACAAAAACAGTAGCTTCTCTTCAGTCCAATAGACTGTCCTTGCTGGGAACAGACAAGAGTGCTATTTGCACTGTGTTTGTCAATGGGAGCACAATAGTGACTCTTCTTACAAGGAAACAACTCTTGTTCTTAGGACCAGAAACTGCTTGGGATTCAACTCCTTTATGAATGGAAAAGAAACACTAGCACGCCTTACAAGAAACACACTCTCCTTTGAGAAAAGAGCACTCTTCTACTCTACTGTGTTTCCTATAGGGCCAGAACAATGAGCTTGCTCAGAACAAAAGAACTGTGCTTCCTACACACACGGGCCATATCTACTTCAACTCTGCTTAGGAAACTGACAAGAACAGTAGCTTCTCTTCAGTCCAATACACTGTACTTGATGGAAACAGATGCGAGAGCTCTTTGCTCTGTGTATGGCAATGGGAGTTCAACAGTGACTCTTCTTACCAGAAAACCACTCTTGCTTGTAGGACCAGAAACTGCATGTGATTCAACTCCATTTATGAATGGGAAACAAACACTTGCTTGCCTTAAAAGAAACACACTTTGCTTTTATGGAAAGAGGACTCTTCTACTCTACTGTGTTTCCTATTGTGCAGGAAGAGTGAGCTTGCTCAGAAAAAAAGAACTGTGCCTTCTACACACACGTGCCATATCTTGTTCAACTCTGCTCAGGAAACTGACAGGAACAGTAGAAGTCTTCAGTCCAATATACAATACTTGCTGGGAACAGACACGAGTGCATTTACATTGAGTATGGCAATGGGAGCGCTACAGTGACTCTTCTTACCAGAAAACAACTCTTGCTCATAGGACCAGAAACTGCATGTGATTCAACTTCATTTATGAATGGGAAACAAACACTAGCTCACCGTACACAAAACACACTCTACTTTTGAGAAAAGAGCACTCTTCTACTCTACTGGTTTCCTATAGGGTCAGAGCACTGAGCTTGCTCAGAACAAAAAAACTGTGTTTCCTACACACACGAGCCATATCTAGTTCAACTCTCCTTAGGAAAATGACAAGTACAGTAGCTTCTCTTCAGTCTATTAGACTGTACTTGCAAGGGAAAGGATGTGAGTGCTATTTGCACTTTGAATTGCAATGGGAACACAATAGTGACTCTTCTTACCAGAAAACAATTCTTGCTCATAGGATCAGAAACAGCATGAAATTGAACTCCGTTTATGAATGGGAAACAAACACTAGCTCTCCTTACAAGAAACACACTCTGCTTTTGAGAAAAGAGCACTCTTCTACTCTACTGTTTTTCCTATAGGCCAGAACAGTGAGCTTGCTAGGCACAAAAGGACAGTGCTTCCTACACACACGGGGCATATCTACTTTAACTCTGTGTAAGAAACTGACAGGAACAGTAGCTTTTCTTCAATGGATTAGACTGTACTTGCTGGGAACAGACGCGAGTACTCTTTAAATTGTGTATGACAATGGGAGCACAATAGTGACTCTTCTTACAAGAAAACAACTCTTATTGTAGGACCAGAAACTGCTTGTGATTCAAATCCATTTATAAATGGAAAACAAACACTAGCACGCCTTACAAGATACACACTCTCCTTTTAGAAAAGAGCACGCTTCTACTCTACTGTGTTTCCTATAGGGCCAGAACAGTTCACTTGCTCAGAACAAAAGAACTTTGCTTCCTACACACACGGGCCATATCTACTTCAACTCCGCTTAGGAAACTGACAAGAACAGTAAATTCTCTTCAGTCCAATACACTGTACTTGCTAGGAACAGACGCGAGTGCTATTTGCACTTTGTATGGCAAAGGAAGCTCAATAGTGACCCATATTACCACAAAACAACTCTTGCTCATAGGGCCAGAAACTGCATGTGATTCAACTCCATTTCTGACTGGGAAACAAACACTAGCTCGCCTTACAAGAAACACACTATGCTTTTGAGAAAAGAGCACTCTTCTACTCTACTGTGTTTCCTATAGGGCCACAACAGTGAGCTTGCTCAGAACAAAAGTACAGTGCTTCCTACACACATGCGCCTTATCTAGTTCAACTTTGCTGAGGAAACTGACAAGAACAGTAGCTTCTCTTCAGTCCAATACACTGTACTTGCTGGAAACAGACACTAGTGCTATTTGCACTGTGTATGGCAATGGGAACGCAATAGTGACTCTTCTTACCTGAAAACAACTCTTACTCGTAGGGCCAGAAATTGTATGTGATTCAACTCCATTTCTGATTGGGAAACAAACACTAGCTCACCTTACAAGAAACACACTCTGCTTTTGAGAAAGGAGCACTCTTCTACTGTACTGTGTTTCCTATAGGACCAAAGGAATGAGCTTGTTCAGAACAAAACAACTGTGCTTCCTACTCACACGGGCCATATGTAGTTCAACTCTGCTTAGGAAACTGACAAGTACAGGAGCTTCTCTTTAGACCTATGCACTGTACTTGCTGGGAACAGACGAGAGTGCTATTTGACTGTGTATGGCAAATGGAGCACAATAGTGACTCCTCTTACCAGAAAACAACTCTTGCTCGTGGGACCAGAAACTGCATGTGATTCAACTCCATTTCTGACTGGAAAACAAACACTAGCTCGCTTTACAAAAATACACTCTGCTTTTGAGAAAAGAACACTCGACTACTCTACTGTGTTTCCTATAGGGCCAGAAGAGTGAGCTTGCTCAGAACAAAAGTACTGTGCTTCCTACACACACGGGCCATATCTACTTCAACTTTGCTTAGGAAACAGAAAAGAAGAGTAGATTCTCTTTAGTCCAATACACTGCACTTCCTGGGAACAGACACGAGTGCTATTTGTAATAAGTATGGCAAAAGTAGCTCAATAGTGACTCTTCTTACCAGAAAACAACTCTTGACGTAGGACCAGAAACTGCATGTGATTCCACTCCATTTCTGACTGGGAAACAAACATTAGCTCGCCTAACAAGAAACACACTCTGCTTTTGAGAAAAGAGCACTCTTCTACTCTACTGTGTTTCCTATAGGGCCAGAACAGTGAGCTTGCTCAGAACAAAAGAACTGTGCTTCCTACAGACTCGAACCATATCTACTTCAACTCTGCTTAGAAAACTGACAAGTACAGCAGCTTCTCTTCAGTCCAATACACTGTACTTGCTGGAAACTGATGCGAGTGCTAATTGCACTGTGTATGGCAATGGGAGCACAATAGTAACTCTTCTACCAGAAAACAATTCTTGCTGGTAGGACCAGAAACTGCATATGATTCAACTCCATTTAGGACTGGGATACAAACACTAGCTCGCCTTCCAAGAAACACATTCTGCTTTGGAGAAAAGAGCACTCTTCTACTCTACTGTTTTTCCTATAATGCCAGAAGAGTGAGCTTGCTGAGAACAAAAGAACTGTGCTTCCTACACACACGGGCCATATCTAGTTCAACTCTGCTTAGGAAACTGACAAGAACAGTAGCTTCTCTTCAGTCCAATACACTGTACTTGCTGGAAAAGTTGCCAGTGCTATTTGCAATATATATGGCAATGGGAGCACAATAGTGACTCTTCTTACCAGAAAACAACTCTTGCTCTTAGGACCAGAAACTGCATGTGATTCAACGCCATTTAGGACTGGGAAACAAACACTAGCTTGCCTTACAAGAAACACACTCTGTTTTCGAGAAAAGAGCACTCATCTACTCTATTGTGTTTCCTATAGGGCCAGAACATTGAGCTTGCTCAGAAAATGAGAACTGTGCTTCCTACACACGCGGGTTCCTGTCAAGTTCAATTCTGCTTAGAAAACTGACAAGAACAGTAGCTTCTGTTCAGTCCAATACACTTTACTTGCTGGGAACACACTCGAGTGCTATTTGTACTGTGTATGGCAATAGGAACACAATAGTGACTTTCCTTTCCAGAAAACAACCCTTGCACGTACGACTAGAAACTTCTGTGATTCATTTCTGTTTATGAATGGGAAACAGACCCTAGCTCGCCTTTCAAGAAACACACTCTGCTTTTGAGAAAACAGCACTCTTCTAGTCTACTGTACTTCCCATAGGGCCAGAACAGTGAGTTTGCTCAGAACAAAAGAACTGTGTTTCCTACACACGGGCCATATCTACTTCAATTCTGCTTAGGAAACTGACAAGAACAGTAGCTTCTCTTCAGTCCAATAACTGTAATTGCTGGAAACAGACACCAGTGAATTTTAAACTATGTATGGCAAAGGGAGCAGAAAAGTGACTTTCCACACCTGAAAACAACTCATGCATCTAGGAACAGAAACTGCATGTGAATCAACTCCGTTCATGAATGGGAAACAAACTCTAGCTCTCCTTACAAGAAACACACTCAGCTTTTGAGAAAAAAGCAGTCTTCTACTCTACTCTGTTTGCTCTAGGGTCAGAAGAGTGAGCTTGCTCAGAACAAAAGAACTGTGCTTCCTACACACACGGGCCATATCTAGTTCAACTCTGCTTAGCAACGTGACAAGAACAGTAGCTTCTCTTTAGTCCAATACACTGACTTGCTGGGAACAGACTCGAGTGCTATTTCCACTGTGTATGGCAATGGGAGCACAACAGTGACTTTCCTTAGCAAAAAAAAAAAAAAAAACTATTAATCGTAGGTCCAGAAACTGCATGTGATTCAACTCCATTAAGGATTGGGAAACAAACACTAGCTCTCCTTACAAGAAACACACTCTGCTTTTGAGAAAAAAGCAGTCTTCTACTCTACTCTGTTTGCTCTAGGGTCAGAAGAGTGAGCTTGCTCAGAACAAAAGAACTGTGCTTCCTACACACACGGGCCATATCTAGTTCAACTCTGCTTAGCAACGTGACAAGAACAATAGCTTCTCTTTAGTCCAATACACTGACTTGCTGGGAACAGACTCGAGTGCTATTTCCACTGTGTATGGCAATGGGAGCACAACAGTGACTTTCCTTACCAAAAAAAAAAACAAAAAACAAAAAACTATTAATCGTAGGTCCAGAAACTGCATGTGATTCAACTCCATTTAGGATTGGGAAACAAACACTAGCTCTCCTTACAAGAAACACACTCTGCTTTTGAAAAAAGAGCACTCTTCTAATCTACTGTGTTTCCTATAGGGCCAGATGAGTGAACTTGCTCAGAACAAAAGAACTGTGCTTCCTACACACGGGCCATATCTAGCTGAACTCTGCTTAGGTAACTGACAAGAACAGTAGCTTCTCTTCAGTCTAAAAGACTGTGCTTGCTACGAACAGACGTGAGTACTCTTTGCACTGTGTATGGCAATGGAAGCACAATAGTGACTCTTCTTACCAGAAAAAAATTCTTGCTGGTAGGACCAGAAACTGCATGTGATTCAACTCCATTTAGGATGGGGAAACAAACGCTAGCTATACTTCCAAGAAACACACTCTGCTTTTGAGAAAAGTGCACTCTACTACTCTACTGTGTTTCCTCTAGGGCCAGAACAGTGAGCTTGCTCAGAACAACAGAACTGTGCTTCCTACAGACTCGGGCCATATCTACTTCAACTATGCTTAGGAAACTGACAAGAACAGTAGATTCTCTTCAGTCCAATACACTGTACTTGCTGGAAACAGATTTGAGGGCTCTTGCTCTGTGCATGGCAATGGGAGCTCAATAGTGACTCTTCTTACCAGAAAACAACTCTGGCTCATAGGACCAGAAACTACATGTGATTCAACTCAATTTAGGACTGGGAAACAAACACTAGCTAGCCTTACAAGAAACACACTCTACTTTTGAGAAAAGAGCACTCTTCTTCTTTGTTGTTTTTCCTATAAGGCCAGAAGACTGAGCTTGCTCAGAACAAAAGAACTGTGCTTCCTACACACACGGGCCATATCTAGTTCAACTCTGCTTAGGAAATTGACAAGAACAGTAACTTCTCTTCAGTCCAATACACTTTACTTGCTGCGAACAGACGCCAGGCTTTTTGTGCTGTGTATGGCAATGGGAGCACAATAGTGCCTCTTCTTACCAGAAAACAATTCTTGCTTGTAGGACCAGGAACAAATGTGATTCAACTCCATATAGGACTGGGAAACAAACACTAGCTTGCCTTAAAGAAACACACTATGCTTTTGAGAAAAGAGCACTCTTCTACTCTACTGTGTTTCCTATAGGGCCAGAACAGTGAGCTTGCTCAGAACAAAAGAACTGTGCTTCCTACACACACGGGCAATATCAGTTCAACTCTGCTTAGGAAACTGACAAACAGTAGCTTCTCTTCAGTGCAATACACTGTACTTGCTGGGAACAGATGCGAGTGCTATTTGCAATGTGTATGGGAATGGGAGGGCAATAGTGACACTTCTTACCAGAAAACAACTCTTGCTCATAGGACCAGAAACTGCATGTGATTCAACTCCATTTGGGACTGGGAAACAAACGCTACCTCGCCTTCCAAGAAACATATTCTGCTTTTGAGAAAAGAGCACTCCTCTACTCTACTGTTTTTCCTATAAGGCCAGCAGAGTGAGTTTGCTCAGAACCAAAGGAACTCTGCTTCCTACAAACACGGGCCATATCTAGTTCAACTCTGCTTAGGAAACTGACCAGAACAGGAGCTTCCCTTCAGTCCAATACACTGTACTTGCTGGGAACAGATGCGAGTGCTTTTTGTACTGTGTATGGCAAAAGAGGTGAAATAGTGACTTTCCTTACCAGAAAACAACTCTTCCTCGTAGAACTAGAAACTGCATGTGATTCAACTCCGTTTATGAAAGGGAAACAAACATCAGCTCGCCTTACAAGAAACACACTTTGCTTTTGAGAAAAGAGCACTCTTCTACTCTATGGTTTTTTCTATAGGGCCAGAACATTGAGCTTGCTCAGAAAAAGAGAACTATGCTTCCTACACCCGCGGGTTCATATCAAGTGAAACTCTGCTTAGAAAACTGACAAGAACAGTAGCTTCTGTTCAGTCCATACACTTTACTTGCTGGGAACAGACTCGAGGGCTATTTGTACTGTGTATGACAATAGGAACACAATAGTGACTTTCCTTTCCAGAAAATAACCCTTTCACGTACGACTAGAAACTCCTGTGATTCATCTCTGTTTATGAATGTGAAACAAACCCTAGCTCGCCTTTCAAGAAACACACTCTACTTTTGAGAAAACAGCACTCTTCTAGTCTACTGTACTTACCATAGGGCCAGAACAGTGAGCTTGCTCAGATCAAAAGAACTGTGCTTCCTATACACAAGATATATCTAGTTCAACTCTGCTTAGGAACCTGACAAGAACAGTAGCTTCTCTTCAGTCCAATAGACAGTCCTTGCTGGGAACAGACAAGAGTGCTATTTGCACTGTGTATGTCAATGGGAGCACAATAGTGACTCTTCTTACAAGAAAACAACTCTTGCTCATAGGACCAGAAACTGCTTGTGATACAACTCCAATTATGAATGGAAAAAAAACACTAGAACGCCTTGCAAGAAACACATTCTCCTGTGAGAAAAGAGCACTCTTCTACTCTTCTGTGTTTCCTATAGGGCCAGAACAATGAGCTTGCACAGAACAAAAGAACTGTGCTTCCTACACACACGGGCCATATCTAGTTCAACTCTGCTTAGGAAACTGAAAAGAACAGTAGCTTCTCTTCAGTCCAATACACTGTACTTGCTGGGAACAGATGCGAGGGCTCTTTGCTCTGTGTATGGCAATGGGAGCTCAATAGTGACTCTTCTTACCAGAACACAACTCTAGGCTCATAGGACAAGAAACTGCATGTGATTAAACTCCATTTCTGACTGGGAAACTAACACTAGCTTGCCTTACAAGAAACACACTTTGCTTTTAAGAAAAGAGTACTCTTCTACTCTACTGTGTTTCCTATAGGGCCAGAACAGTGAGCTTGCTCAGAATCAAAGAACTGTGCCTCCTACACACACGGGCCATATCTTGTTCAACTCTGCTTAGGATACTGAGAAGAATTGTATCTTCTCTTCAGTCCAATACAATGTACTAGCTGGGAAAAGACGTGAGTGCTATTTGCACTGTGTATGGCAATGGGAGAGCAATAGTGACTCTTCTTACCAGAAAACAACTCTTGCTCATAGGATCAGAAACTGCATATGATTCAACTCCATTTAGGACTGGGAAACAAACACTAGCTCGCCTTCCAAGAAACACACTCTGCTTTTGAGAAAAGAGCACTCTTCTACTCTACTGTGTTTCCTAAAAGGCCAGAAGAGTAAGCTTGCTCAGAACAAAAGAACTGTGCTTCCTACACACATGGGCCATATCTAGTTGAACTCTGCTTAGGAAACTGACAAGAAGAGTAGCTTCTCTTCAGTCCAATACACTGTACTTGCTGGCATCAGACTCCAGTGCTATTTGGACTGTGGATGGCAAAGGGAGCACAATAGTGACTCTTCTTACCAGAAAACAACTCTTGCTCGTAGGACCAGAAACTGCATGTGACTCCACTCCATTTAGGACTGGGAAACAAACACTAGCTTGCCTTACAAGAAACACACTCTGCTTTTGAGAAAAGAGCACTCATCTACTCTATTGTGTTTCCTATAGGGCCAGAACATTGAGCTTGCTCAGAAAAACAGAACTGTGCTTCCTACACACGCGGGTTCATATCAAGTTCAACTCTGCTTAGAAAACTGACAAGAACAGTAGCTTCTGTTCAGTCCATTACACTTTACTTGCTGGGAACAGACTCGAGTGCTATTTGTACTGTGTATGGCAATAGGAACACAATAGTGACTTTCCTTTCCAGAAAATAACCCTTGCACGTACAACTAGAAACTCCTGTGATTCATCTCTGTTTATGAATGGGAAACAAACCCTAGCTTGCCTTTCAAGAAACAAACTCTGCTTTTGAGAAAACAGCACTCTTCTAGTCTACTGTATTTCCATAGGGCCAGAACAGTGAGCTTGCTCAGAACAAAAGAATTGCGTCCTACACAGGGGCATTGTCTAGTTCAACTCTGCTTAGGAAACTGACAAGAACAGTAGCTTCTGTTCAGTCCAATAACTGTAATTGCTGGAAACAGACACGAGTGAACTTTAAACTGTGTATGGCAAAGGGAGCAGAATAGTGAATTTCCGTACCTGAAAACAACTCTTGCATCTAGGAACAGAAACTGCATGTGATTCAACTCCGTTCAGGAATGGGAAACAAACTCCAGCTCTCCTTACAAGAAACACACTCAGCTTTTCAGAAAAGAGCACTCTTCTACTCTACTGTGTTTCCTATAGGGCCAGAAGAGTGAGCTTGCTCAGAACAAAAGAACTGTGCTTCCTACACACACGGGCCATATCTAGTTCAACTCTGCTTAGGAAATTGACAAGAACAGTAACTTCTCTTCAGTCCAATACACTTTACTTGCTGCGAACAGACGCCAGGGCTATTTGTGCTGTGTATGGCAATGGGAGCACAATAGTGCCTCTTCTTACCAGAAACCAATTCTTGCTTGTAGGACCAGGAACAAATGTGATTCAACTCCATATAGGACTGGGAAACAAACACTAGCTTGCCTTAAAGAAACACAGTCTGCTTTTGAGAAAAGAGCACTCTTCTACTCTACTGTGTTTCCTATAGGGCAAGAAGAGTGTGCTTGCTCAGAACAAAAGAACTGTGCTTCCTACACACACGGGCAATATCAGTTCAACTCTGCTTAGGAAACTGACAAACAGTAGCTTCTCTTCAGTGCAATACACTGTACTTGCTGGGAACAGATGCGAGTGCTATTTGCAATGAGTATGGGAATGGGAGGGCAATAGTGACACTTCTTACCAGAAAACAACTCTTGCTCATAGGACCAGAAACTTCATGCAATTCAACTCCATTTAAAACTGTGAAACAAACACTGGCTCATCTTCCAAGAAACACACTCTGCTTTTGAGAAAAGAGCATATTCTACTCTACTGTGTTTGATGTAGGGCCAGAAATGTGAGCTTGCTCAGAACAAAAGAACTCTGCTTCCTACACACACGGGCCATATCTAGTTCAACTCTGCGTAGGAAACTGACCAGAACAGGAGCTTCTCTTCAGTCAAATACACTGTACTTGCTGGGAACAGATGTGAGTTCTATTTGCACCTTATATGGCAATGGGAGCACAATAGTGAATCTTCTTACCAGAAAACAAGTCTCGCTTGTAGGAACAGAAACTGCATGGGATTCAACTCCATTTGGACTGGGAAACAAACACTAGCTCACCTTACAAGAAACACACTCTGCTTTTGAGAAAAGAGCACTCTTCTAATCTACTGTGTTTCCTATAGGGCCAGATGAATGAGCCTGCTCAGAACAAAAGAAATGTGCTTCCTAAACACACGGGCTATATCTAGCTCAACTCTGCTTAGGTAACTGACAAGAATAGTAGCTTCTCTTCAGTCTAAAAGACTGTATTTGCTAGGAACAGACGTGAGTGCTCTTTGCACCGTGTATGGCAATGGAAGCACATTAGTGACTCTTCTTACCAGAAAACAATTCATGCATGTAGGACCAGAAACTGCATGTGATTCAACTCCATTTAGGATGGGGAAACAAACGCTAGCTAGACTTCCTAGAAACACACTCTGCTTTTGAGAAAAGAGCACTCTTCTACTCTATTGTGTTTCCTATAGGGCCAGAACAGTGAGCTTGCTCAGAACAAAAGAACTGTGCTTCCTACAGACTCGGGACATATCTACTTCAACTATGCTTAAGAAACTGACAAGTACAGTAGCTTCTCTTCAGTCCAATACACTGTACTTGCTGGGAAATGATGCGAGTGCTAATTGCACTGTGTATGGCAATGGGAGCATAATAGTAACTCTTCTGACCAGAAAACAATTCTTGCTCGTAGGACCAGAAACTGCATGTGATTCAACTCCATTTGGGACTGGGAAACAAACGCTACCTCGCCTTCCAAGAAACATATTCTGCTTTTGAGAAAAGAGCACTCCTCTACTCTACTGTTTTTCCTATAAGGCCAGCAGAGTGAGTTTGCTCAGAACCAAAGGAACTCTGCTTCCTACAAACACGGGCCATATCTAGTTCAACTCTGCTTAGGAAACTGACCAGAACAGGAGCTTCCCTTCAGTCCAATACACTGTACTTGCTGGGAACAGATGCGAGTGCTTTTTGTACTGTGTATGGCAAAAGAGGTGAAATAGTGACTTTCCTTACCAGAAAACAACTCTTCCTTGTAGAACTAGAAACTGCATGTGATTCAACTCCGTTTATGAAAGGGAAACAAACATCAGCTCGCCTTACAAGAAACACACTTTGCTTTTGAGAAAAGAGCACTCTTCTACTCTATGGTTTTTTCTATAGGGCCAGAACATTGAGCTTGCTCAGAAAAAGAGAACTATGCTTCCTACACCCGCGGGTTCATATCAAGTGAAACTCTGCTTAGAAAACTGACAAGAACAGTAGCTTCTGTTCAGTCCATACACTTTACTTGCTGGGAACAGACTCGAGGGCTATTTGTACTGTGTATGACAATAGGAACACAATAGTGACTTTCCTTTCCAGAAAATAACCCTTTCACGTACGACTAGAAACTCCTGTGATTCATCTCTGTTTATGAATGTGAAACAAACCCTAGCTCGCCTTTCAAGAAACACACTCTACTTTTGAGAAAACAGCACTCTTCTAGTCTACTGTACTTACCATAGGGCCAGAACAGTGAGCTTGCTCAGATCAAAAGAACTGTGCTTCCTATACACAAGATATATCTAGTTCAACTCTGCTTAGGAACCTGACAAGAACAGTAGCTTCTCTTCAGTCCAATAGACAGTCCTTGCTGGGAACAGACAAGAGTGCTATTTGCACTGTGTATGTCAATGGGAGCACAATAGTGACTCTTCTTACAAGAAAACAACTCTTGCTCATAGGACCAGAAACTGCTTGTGATACAACTCCAATTATGAATGGAAAAAAAACACTAGAACGCCTTGCAAGAAACACATTCTCCTGTGAGAAAAGAGCACTCTTCTACTCTTCTGTGTTTCCTATAGGGCCAGAACAATGAGCTTGCACAGAACAAAAGAACTGTGCTTCCTACACACACGGGCCATATCTAGTTCAACTCTGCTTAGGAAACTGAAAAGAACAGTAGCTTCTCTTCAGTCCAATACACTGTACTTGCTGGGAACAGATGCGAGGGCTCTTTGCTCTGTGTATGGCAATGGGAGCTCAATAGTGACTCTTCTTACCAGAACACAACTCTAGGCTCATAGGACAAGAAACTGCATGTGATTAAACTCCATTTCTGACTGGGAAACTAACACTAGCTTGCCTTACAAGAAACACACTTTGCTTTTAAGAAAAGAGTACTCTTCTACTCTACTGTGTTTCCTATAGGGCCAGAACAGTGAGCTTGCTCAGAATCAAAGAACTGTGCCTCCTACACACACGGGCCATATCTTGTTCAACTCTGCTTAGGATACTGAGAAGAATTGTATCTTCTCTTCAGTCCAATACAATGTACTAGCTGGGAAAAGACGTGAGTGCTATTTGCACTGTGTATGGCAATGGGAGAGCAATAGTGACTCTTCTTACCAGAAAACAACTCTTGCTCATAGGATCAGAAACTGCATATGATTCAACTCCATTTAGGACTGGGAAACAAACACTAGCTCGCCTTCCAAGAAACACACTCTGCTTTTGAGAAAAGAGCACTCTTCTACTCTACTGTGTTTCCTAAAAGGCCAGAAGAGTAAGCTTGCTCAGAACAAAAGAACTGTGCTTCCTACACACATGGGCCATATCTAGTTGAACTCTGCTTAGGAAACTGACAAGAAGAGTAGCTTCTCTTCAGTCCAATACACTGTACTTGCTGGCATCAGACTCCAGTGCTATTTGGACTGTGGATGGCAAAGGGAGCACAATAGTGACTCTTCTTACCAGAAAACAACTCTTGCTCGTAGGACCAGAAACTGCATGTGACTCCACTCCATTTAGGACTGGGAAACAAACACTAGCTTGCCTTACAAGAAACACACTCTGCTTTTGAGAAAAGAGCACTCATCTACTCTATTGTGTTTCCTATAGGGCCAGAACATTGAGCTTGCTCAGAAAAACAGAACTGTGCTTCCTACACACGCGGGTTCATATCAAGTTCAACTCTGCTTAGAAAACTGACAAGAACAGTAGCTTCTGTTCAGTCCATTACACTTTACTTGCTGGGAACAGACTCGAGTGCTATTTGTACTGTGTATGGCAATAGGAACACAATAGTGACTTTCCTTTCCAGAAAATAACCCTTGCACGTACAACTAGAAACTCCTGTGATTCATCTCTGTTTATGAATGGGAAACAAACCCTAGCTTGCCTTTCAAGAAACAAACTCTGCTTTTGAGAAAACAGCACTCTTCTAGTCTACTGTATTTCCATAGGGCCAGAACAGTGAGCTTGCTCAGAACAAAAGAATTGCGTCCTACACAGGGGCATTGTCTAGTTCAACTCTGCTTAGGAAACTGACAAGAACAGTAGCTTCTGTTCAGTCCAATAACTGTAATTGCTGGAAACAGACACGAGTGAACTTTAAACTGTGTATGGCAAAGGGAGCAGAATAGTGTATTTCCGTACCTGAAAACAACTCTTGCATCTAGGAACAGAAACTGCATGTGATTCAACTCCGTTCAGGAATGGGAAACAAACTCCAGCTCTCCTTACAAGAAACACACTCAGCTTTTCAGAAAAGAGCACTCTTCTACTCTACTGTGTTTCCTATAGGGCCAGAAGAGTGAGCTTGCTCAGAACAAAAGAACTGTGCTTCCTACACACACGGGCCATATCTAGTTCAACTCTGCTTAGGAAATTGACAAGAACAGTAACTTCTCTTCAGTCCAATACACTTTACTTGCTGCGAACAGACGCCAGGGCTATTTGTGCTGTGTATGGCAATGGGAGCACAATAGTGCCTCTTCTTACCAGAAACCAATTCTTGCTTGTAGGACCAGGAACAAATGTGATTCAACTCCATATAGGACTGGGAAACAAACACTAGCTTGCCTTAAAGAAACACAGTCTGCTTTTGAGAAAAGAGCACTCTTCTACTCTACTGTGTTTCCTATAGGGCAAGAAGAGTGTGCTTGCTCAGAACAAAAGAACTGTGCTTCCTACACACACGGGCAATATCAGTTCAACTCTGCTTAGGAAACTGACAAACAGTAGCTTCTCTTCAGTGCAATACACTGTACTTGCTGGGAACAGATGCGAGTGCTATTTGCAATGAGTATGGGAATGGGAGGGCAATAGTGACACTTCTTACCAGAAAACAACTCTTGCTCATAGGACCAGAAACTTCATGCAATTCAACTCCATTTAAAACTGTGAAACAAACACTGGCTCATCTTCCAAGAAACACACTCTGCTTTTGAGAAAAGAGCACTATTCTACTCTACTGTGTTTGCTGTAGGGCCAGAAATGTGAGCTTGCTCAGAACAAAAGAACTGTGCTTCCTAAACACACAGGCCATATCTAGTTCAACTCTGCGTAGGAAACTGACCAGAACAGGAGCTTCCCTTCAGTCCAATACACTGTACTTGCTGGGAACAGATGCGAGTGCTTTTTGTACTGTGTATGGCAAAAGAGGTGAAATAGTGACTTTCCTTACCAGAAAACAACTCTTCCTTGTAGAACTAGAAACTGCATGTGATTCAACTCCGTTTATGAAAGGGAAACAAACATCAGCTCGCCTTACAAGAAACACACTTTGCTTTTGAGAAAAGAGCACTCTTCTACTCTATGGTTTTTTCTATAGGGCCAGAACATTGAGCTTGCTCAGAAAAAGAGAACTATGCTTCCTACACCCGCGGGTTCATATCAAGTGAAACTCTGCTTAGAAAACTGACAAGAACAGTAGCTTCTGTTCAGTCCATACACTTTACTTGCTGGGAACAGACTCGAGGGCTATTTGTACTGTGTATGACAATAGGAACACAATAGTGACTTTCCTTTCCAGAAAATAACCCTTTCACGTACGACTAGAAACTCCTGTGATTCATCTCTGTTTATGAATGGGAAACAAACCCTAGCTCGCCTTTCAAGAAACACACTCTACTTTTGAGAAAACAGCACTCTTCTAGTCTACTGTACTTACCATAGGGCCAGAACAGTGAGCTTGCTCAGATCAAAAGAACTGTGCTTCCTATACACAAGATATATCTAGTTCAACTCTGCTTAGGAACCTGACAAGAACAGTAGCTTCTCTTCAGTCCAATAGACAGTCCTTGCTGGGAACAGACAAGAGTGCTATTTGCACTGTGTATGTCAATGGGAGCACAATAGTGACTCTTCTTACAAGAAAACAACTCTTGTTCATAGGACCAGAAACTGCTTGTGATACAACTCCAATTATGAATGGAAAACAAACACTAGCACGCCTTGCAAGAAACACACTCTCCTTTGAGAAAAGAACACTCTTCTACTCTTCTGTGTTTCCTATAGGGCCAGAACAATGAGCTTGCTCAGAACAAAAGAACTGTGCTTCCTACACACACGGGCCATATCTAGTTCAACTCTCCTTAGGAAACTGAAAAGAACAGTAGCTTCTCTTCAGTCCAATACACTGTACTTGCTGGGAACAGACTCGAGTGCTATTTGTACTGTGTATGGCGATAGGAACACAATAGTGACTTTCCTTTCCAGAAAATAACCCTTGCACGTACAACTAGAAACTCCTGTGATTCATCTCTGTTTATGAATGGGAAACAAACCCTAGCTTGCCTTTCAAGAAAAACACTCTGCTTTTGAGAAAACAGCACTCTTCTAGTCTACTGTATTTTCCTTAGGGCCAGAACAGTGAACTTGCTCAGAACAAAAGAATTGTGTCCTACACAGGGGCAATATCTAGTTCAACTCTGCTTAGGAAACTGACAAGAACAGTAGCTTCTCTTCAGTCCAATAACTGTAATTGCTGGAAACAGACACGAGTGAACTTTAAACTGTGTATGGCAAAGGGAGCAGAATAGTGAATTTCCGTACCTGAAAACAACTCTTGCATCTAGGAACAGAAACTGCATGAGATTCAACTTCGTTTATGAAATGGAAACAAACTCTAGCTCTCCTTACAAGAAACACACTCAGCTTTTGAGAAAAAAGCAGTCTTCTACTCTACTCTGTTTCCTCTAGGGTCAGAAGAGTGAGCTTGCTCAGAACAAAAGAACTGTGCTTCCTACACACAGGCCATATCTAGTTCAACTCTGCTTAGCAACGTGACAAGAACAGTAGCTTCTCTTTATTCCAATACACTGACTTGCTGGGAACAGACTCGGGTGCTATTTCCAATGTGTATGGCAATGGGAGGACAACAGTGACTTTACTTACCAAAAAAAAAAAATATTAATCGTAGGTCCAGAAACTGCATGTGATTCAACCCCATTTAGGACTGGGAAACAAACACTAGCTCGCCTTCCAAAAAACACACTCTGCTTTTGAGAAAAGAGCACTCTTTTACTCTACTGTGTTTCCTATAGAGCCAGAAGAGTCAGCTTGCTCAGAACAAAAGAACTGTGCTTCCTATACACATGGGCCAAATCTAGTTCAACTCTCCCTAGGAAACTGACAAGAAGAGTAGCTTCTCTTCATTCCAAAACACTGTACTTGCTGGAAAAAGATGCCAGTGCTATTTGCACTGTATATGGCAATGGGAGCACTATAGTGACTCTTCTTACCAGAAAACAAATCTTGCTTGTAGAACCAGAAACCACAAGTGAATCAACTCCATTTAGGACTGGGAAACAAACACTAGCTCGCCTTACAAAAAACACACTCTGCTTTTGGGAAAAGAGCACTCTTCTACTCTACTGTTTTTCCTATAGGGCCAGAAGAGTGAGCTTGCTAAGAACAAAAGAACTGTGCTTCCTACACACATGGCCAATATCAGTTCAACTCTGCTTAGGAAATAGACAAACAGTAGCTTATCTTCAGTCCAATACACTGTACTTGCTGGGAACAAATGCTAGTGCTATTTGCACTGTGTATTGGAATGGGAGCGCAATAGTGAAACTTCTTACCAGAAAACAACTCTTGCTCATAGGACCAGAAAATGCATGTGATTCAGCTCCATTTAAAACTGGGAAACAAACACTGGCTCATCTTCCAAGAAACACACTCTGCTTTTGAGAAAAGAGCACTATTCTACTCTACTTTGTTTGCTGTAGGGCCAGAAATGTGAGCTTGCTCAGAACAAAAGAACTGTCCTTCCTACACACACGGGACATATCTAATTCAATTCTGCTTAGGAATGACCAGAACAGTAGCTTCTCTTCAGTCCAATACACTGTACTTGCTAGGAACACCCGTGAGCTCTATTTGCACCTTGTATGGCAATGGGAGCACAATAGTGAATCTTCTTACCAGAAAACAAGTCTTGCTTGTAGGAACAGAAACTGCATGTGATTCAATGCCATTTAGGACTGGGAAACAAACACTAGCTCGCCTTACAAGAAACACACTCTGCTTTTGAGAAAAGAGCACTCTTCTAATCTACTGTGTTTCCTATAAGGCCAGAAGAGTGAGCTTGCTCAGAACAAAAGAACTGTGCTTCCTACACAAACGGGCTATATCTAGTTCAACTCTGCTTAGGAAACTGACAAGAAGAGTAGCTTCTCTTCAGTCCAAAATACTGTACTTGCTGGAAAAAGATGCCAGTGCTATTTGCACTGTATATGGCAATGGGAGCACAATAGTGACTCTTCTTACCAGAAAAAAACTCTGGCTCATAGGACCAGAAACTACATGTGATTCAACTCAATTTAGGACTGGGAAACAAACGCTAGCTAGCCTTACAAGAGACACACTCTGCTTTTGAGAAAAGAGCACTCTTCTACTCTACTGTGTTTCCTATAGGGCCAAAACAGTGTGTTTGCTCAGAACAAAAGAACTGTGCTTCCTACACACGGGCCATATCTAGTTCAACTCTGCTTAGGAAACTGACAAGAACAGTAGCTTCTCTTCAGTCCAATACACTGTACTTGCTGGGAAGAGACGCGAGTGCAATTTGTACTGTGTATGGCAATGGGAGCACAATAGTGACTCTTCTTACCAGAAAACAACTCTTCCTGGCAAAACCAGAAACTGCATGTGATTCAACTCCATTTACGAATGGGAAACAAACACTTGCTTGCCTTACAAGAAACACACTCTGCTTTTGAGAAAAGAGCACTCTTCTACTCTACTGTGTTTCCTAAAAGGCCAGAAGAGTAAGCTTGCTCAGAACAAAAGAACTGTGCTTCCTACACACATGGGCCATATCTAGTTGAACTCTGCTTAGGAAACTGACAAGAAGAGTAGCTTCTCTTCAGTCCAATACACTGTACTTGCTGGCATCAGACTCCAGTGCTATTTGGACTGTGGATGGCAAAGGGAGCACAATAGTGACTCTTCTTACCAGAAAACAACTCTTGCTCGTAGGACCAGAAACTGCATGTGACTCCACTCCATTTAGGACTGGGAAACAAACACTAGCTTGCCTTACAAGAAACACACTCTGCTTTTGAGAAAAGAGCACTCATCTACTCTATTGTGTTTCCTATAGGGCCAGAACATTGAGCTTGCTCAGAAAAACAGAACTGTGCTTCCTACACACGCGGGTTCATATCAAGTTCAACTCTGCTTAGAAAACTGACAAGAACAGTAGCTTCTGTTCAGTCCATTACACTTTACTTGCTGGGAACAGACTCGAGTGCTATTTGTACTGTGTATGGCAATAGGAACACAATAGTGACTTTCCTTTCCAGAAAATAACCCTTGCACGTACAACTAGAAACTCCTGTGATTCATCTCTGTTTATGAATGGGAAACAAACCCTAGCTTGCCTTTCAAGAAACAAACTCTGCTTTTGAGAAAACAGCACTCTTCTAGTCTACTGTATTTCCATAGGGCCAGAACAGTGAGCTTGCTCAGAACAAAAGAATTGCGTCCTACACAGGGGCATTGTCTAGTTCAACTCTGCTTAGGAAACTGACAAGAACAGTAGCTTCTGTTCAGTCCAATAACTGTAATTGCTGGAAACAGACACGAGTGAACTTTAAACTGTGTATGGCAAAGGGAGCAGAATAGTGAATTTCCGTACCTGAAAACAACTCTTGCATCTAGGAACAGAAACTGCATGTGATTCAACTCCGTTCAGGAATGGGAAACAAACTCCAGCTCTCCTTACAAGAAACACACTCAGCTTTTCAGAAAAGAGCACTCTTCTACTCTACTGTGTTTCCTATAGGGCCAGAAGAGTGAGCTTGCTCAGAACAAAAGAACTGTGCTTCCTACACACACGGGCCATATCTAGTTCAACTCTGCTTAGGAAATTGACAAGAACAGTAACTTCTCTTCAGTCCAATACACTTTACTTGCTGCGAACAGACGCCAGGGCTATTTGTGCTGTGTATGGCAATGGGAGCACAATAGTGCCTCTTCTTACCAGAAACCAATTCTTGCTTGTAGGACCAGGAACAAATGTGATTCAACTCCATATAGGACTGGGAAACAAACACTAGCTTGCCTTAAAGAAACACAGTCTGCTTTTGAGAAAAGAGCACTCTTCTACTCTACTGTGTTTCCTATAGGGCAAGAAGAGTGTGCTTGCTCAGAACAAAAGAACTGTGCTTCCTACACACACGGGCAATATCAGTTCAACTCTGCTTAGGAAACTGACAAACAGTAGCTTCTCTTCAGTGCAATACACTGTACTTGCTGGGAACAGATGCGAGTGCTATTTGCAATGAGTATGGGAATGGGAGGGCAATAGTGACACTTCTTACCAGAAAACAACTCTTGCTCATAGGACCAGAAACTTCATGCAATTCAACTCCATTTAAAACTGTGAAACAAACACTGGCTCATCTTCCAAGAAACACACTCTGCTTTTGAGAAAAGAGCACTATTCTACTCTACTGTGTTTGCTGTAGGGCCAGAAATGTGAGCTTGCTCAGAACAAAAGAACTGTGCTTCCTAAACACACAGGCCATATCTAGTTCAACTCTGCGTAGGAAACTGACCAGAACAGGAGCTTCCCTTCAGTCCAATACACTGTACTTGCTGGGAACAGATGCGAGTGCTTTTTGTACTGTGTATGGCAAAAGAGGTGAAATAGTGACTTTCCTTACCAGAAAACAACTCTTCCTCGTAGAACTAGAAACTGCATGTGATTCAACTCCGTTTATGAAAGGGAAACAAACATCAGCTCGCCTTACAAGAAACACACTTTGCTTTTGAGAAAAGAGCACTCTTCTACTCTATGGTTTTTTCTATAGGGCCAGAACATTGAGCTTGCTCAGAAAAAGAGAACTATGCTTCCTACACCCGCGGGTTCATATCAAGTGAAACTCTGCTTAGAAAACTGACAAGAACAGTAGCTTCTGTTCAGTCCATACACTTTACTTGCTGGGAACAGACTCGAGGGCTATTTGTACTGTGTATGACAATAGGAACACAATAGTGACTTTCCTTTCCAGAAAATAACCCTTTCACGTACGACTAGAAACTCCTGTGATTCATCTCTGTTTATGAATGGGAAACAAACCCTAGCTCGCCTTTCAAGAAACACACTCTACTTTTGAGAAAACAGCACTCTTCTAGTCTACTGTACTTACCATAGGGCCAGAACAGTGAGCTTGCTCAGATCAAAAGAACTGTGCTTCCTATACACAAGATATATCTAGTTCAACTCTGCTTAGGAACCTGACAAGAACAGTAGCTTCTCTTCAGTCCAATAGACAGTCCTTGCTGGGAACAGACAAGAGTGCTATTTGCACTGTGTATGTCAATGGGAGCACAATAGTGACTCTTCTTACAAGAAAACAACTCTTGTTCATAGGACCAGAAACTGCTTGTGATACAACTCCAATTATGAATGGAAAACAAACACTAGCACGCCTTGCAAGAAACACACTCTCCTTTGAGAAAAGAACACTCTTCTACTCTTCTGTGTTTCCTATAGGGCCAGAACAATGAGCTTGCTCAGAACAAAAGAACTGTGCTTCCTACACACACGGGCCATATCTAGTTCAACTCTCCTTAGGAAACTGAAAAGAACAGTAGCTTCTCTTCAGTCCAATACACTGTACTTGCTGGGAACAGACTCGAGTGCTATTTGTACTGTGTATGGCGATAGGAACACAATAGTGACTTTCCTTTCCAGAAAATAACCCTTGCACGTACAACTAGAAACTCCTGTGATTCATCTCTGTTTATGAATGGGAAACAAACCCTAGCTTGCCTTTCAAGAAAAACACTCTGCTTTTGAGAAAACAGCACTCTTCTAGTCTACTGTATTTTCCTTAGGGCCAGAACAGTGAACTTGCTCAGAACAAAAGAATTGTGTCCTACACAGGGGCAATATCTAGTTCAACTCTGCTTAGGAAACTGACAAGAACAGTAGCTTCTCTTCAGTCCAATAACTGTAATTGCTGGAAACAGACACGAGTGAACTTTAAACTGTGTATGGCAAAGGGAGCAGAATAGTGAATTTCCGTACCTGAAAACAACTCTTGCATCTAGGAACAGAAACTGCATGAGATTCAACTTCGTTTATGAAATGGAAACAAACTCTAGCTCTCCTTACAAGAAACACACTCAGCTTTTGAGAAAAAAGCAGTCTTCTACTCTACTCTGTTTCCTCTAGGGTCAGAAGAGTGAGCTTGCTCAGAACAAAAGAACTGTGCTTCCTACACACAGGCCATATCTAGTTCAACTCTGCTTAGCAACGTGACAAGAACAGTAGCTTCTCTTTATTCCAATACACTGACTTGCTGGGAACAGACTCGGGTGCTATTTCCAATGTGTATGGCAATGGGAGGACAACAGTGACTTTACTTACCAAAAAAAAAAAATATTAATCGTAGGTCCAGAAACTGCATGTGATTCAACCCCATTTAGGACTGGGAAACAAACACTAGCTCGCCTTCCAAAAAACACACTCTGCTTTTGAGAAAAGAGCACTCTTTTACTCTACTGTGTTTCCTATAGAGCCAGAAGAGTCAGCTTGCTCAGAACAAAAGAACTGTGCTTCCTATACACATGGGCCAAATCTAGTTCAACTCTCCCTAGGAAACTGACAAGAAGAGTAGCTTCTCTTCATTCCAAAACACTGTACTTGCTGGAAAAAGATGCCAGTGCTATTTGCACTGTATATGGCAATGGGAGCACTATAGTGACTCTTCTTACCAGAAAACAAATCTTGCTTGTAGAACCAGAAACCACAAGTGAATCAACTCCATTTAGGACTGGGAAACAAACACTAGCTCGCCTTACAAAAAACACACTCTGCTTTTGGGAAAAGAGCACTCTTCTACTCTACTGTTTTTCCTATAGGGCCAGAAGAGTGAGCTTGCTAAGAACAAAAGAACTGTGCTTCCTACACACATGGCCAATATCAGTTCAACTCTGCTTAGGAAATAGACAAACAGTAGCTTATCTTCAGTCCAATACACTGTACTTGCTGGGAACAAATGCTAGTGCTATTTGCACTGTGTATTGGAATGGGAGCGCAATAGTGAAACTTCTTACCAGAAAACAACTCTTGCTCATAGGACCAGAAAATGCATGTGATTCAGCTCCATTTAAAACTGGGAAACAAACACTGGCTCATCTTCCAAGAAACACACTCTGCTTTTGAGAAAAGAGCACTATTCTACTCTACTTTGTTTGCTGTAGGGCCAGAAATGTGAGCTTGCTCAGAACAAAAGAACTGTCCTTCCTACACACACGGGACATATCTAATTCAATTCTGCTTAGGAAATTGACCAGAACAGTAGCTTCTCTTCAGTCCAATACACTGTACTTGCTAGGAACACCCGTGAGCTCTATTTGCACCTTGTATGGCAATGGGAGCACAATAGTGAATCTTCTTACCAGAAAACAAGTCTTGCTTGTAGGAACAGAAACTGCATGTGATTCAATGCCATTTAGGACTGGGAAACAAACACTAGCTCGCCTTACAAGAAACACACTCTGCTTTTGAGAAAAGAGCACTCTTCTAATCTACTGTGTTTCCTATAAGGCCAGAAGAGTGAGCTTGCTCAGAACAAAAGAACTGTGCTTCCTACACAAACGGGCTATATCTAGTTCAACTCTGCTTAGGAAACTGACAAGAAGAGTAGCTTCTCTTCAGTCCAAAATACTGTACTTGCTGGAAAAAGATGCCAGTGCTATTTGCACTGTATATGGCAATGGGAGCACAATAGTGACTCTTCTTACCAGAAAAAAACTCTGGCTCATAGGACCAGAAACTACATGTGATTCAACTCAATTTAGGACTGGGAAACAAACGCTAGCTAGCCTTACAAGAGACACACTCTGCTTTTGAGAAAAGAGCACTCTTCTACTCTACTGTGTTTCCTATAGGGTCAAAACAGTGTGTTTGCTCAGAACAAAAGAACTGTGCTTCCTACACACGGGCCATATCTAGTTCAACTCTGCTTAGGAAACTGACAAGAACAGTAGCTTCTCTTCAGTCCAATACACTGTACTTGCTGGGAAGAGACGCGAGTGCAATTTGTACTGTGTATGGCAATGGGAGCACAATAGTGACTCTTCTTACCAGAAAACAACTCTTCCTGGCAAAACCAGAAACTGCATGTGATTCAACTCCATTTACGAATGGGAAACAAACACTTGCTTGCCTTACAAGAAACACACTTTGCTTTTAAGAAAAGAGGACTCTTCTACTCTACTGTGTTTCCTATAGGGCCAGAATAGTGAGCTTGCTCAGAACAAAAGAACTGTGTTTCCTACACATGGGCCATACATAGTTCAACTCTGCTTAGGAAACTGACATGAACAGTAGCTTCTCTTCAGTCCAATACACTGTACTTGCTCGGAAAAGACTCCTGTGCAATTTGCACTATGTATGGAAATGGGAACCAAATAGTGACTTTCCTTACCAGAAAACTACTCTTGCTCTGATGACCAGAAACTCCATGTGATTAAACTCCGTTTATCAATGGGAAATAAACATTAGCTCGCCTTACAAGAAATACACTCTGCTTTTGAGAAAAGAGCACTCTTCTACTCTACTGTATTTCCCAAAGTGTCAGAATAGTGAGGTTGCTCAAAACAAAAGAAATGTGCTTCCTAAACACACGGGCCATATCTAGTTCAAATCTCCTTAGGAAACTGACAAGAATAGTAGCTTCTCTTCTGTGGTATACACTGTACTTGCTGGGAACAGACTCCAGTGCTATTTGTACTGTGTATTGCAAGGGGAGCACAACAGTGACTTTCCTTACCAAAAAAAACAAAAAAACAAAAAGAACTCTTGCTCGTAGGACCAGAAACTGTATGTGATTCACCTCCGTTTATGAATGGAAAGCAAACACTAGCACGCCTTAAAAGAAACACACTCTGATTTTGAGAAAACAGCACTCTTATACTCTACTGTATTTCCCACAGGGTCAGAAGAGTGAGCTTGCTCAGAACAAAGGAATTGTGCATCATACACACACGAGCCATATCTAGTTCAACTCTGTTTAGGAAACTGACAAGAACAGTAGCTTCTCTTCAATCTAATATACTGTACATGCTGGGAACAAACACGAGTGCTATTTGCACCGTGTATGGCAATGGGAGCACAATAGTGACTTTCAATATCAGAAAACAACTCTGGCTCATAGGACCAGAAACTACATGTGATTCAAAACCGTTTATGAATTTGAAACAAACACTAGCTCGCCTTACAAGAAACACACTCTGCTTTTGAGTAAAGAGCACTCATCTTCTCTAATTTATTTACTATAGGGCCAGAACAGTGAGCTTGCTCAGAAGAACAAAACTGTGCTTCCCAAATACAGGGGCCATATCTATTTCATTACTGCATAGAAAACTGACAAGAACAGTAGCTTCTCTTCAGTAAAATACACTGTACTTGCAGGGAACAGATGCGAGTGCTATTTGCAATGTGCATGACAAAGGAAGTGCAATACTGACTTTCCTTACCAGAAAACATCTCTTGCTCATAGGACCAGAAACTGCATGTGATTCATCTCTGTTTTTGAATGGAAAAAAAACTAGCTACCCTTACAAGGAACACACTCTGCTTTTGAGAGAAGTGCATTCTTCTACTCTACTGTGCATCCTATAGGGCCAGAACAGTGAGCTTGCTCAGAATGAAAGAACTGTGCTTCATACACACACGAGCCATATCTAGTTCAACTATGCTTCGGATTGACAAGAACAGTAGCTTCTCTTCAGTCCAATACACTGTACTTGCTTAGAACAGACGCGAGTGCAAAATGTACTGTGTATGGCAATGGGAGCACAATAGTGACTCTTCTTACCAGAAAACAACTCTTGCTCGTAGGACCAGAAACTGCATGTGATTGAAATCTGTTTATGAATGGGAACCAAACACTAACTCGCCTTACAGGAAACACACTCTGTTTTTGAGAAAAAAGCACTCTTCTACTCTACTGTGTTTCATATAGGACCAGGACAGTGAGCTTGCTCAGATCAAAAGAACTGTGCTTCCTATACACAAGATATATCTAGTTCAACTCTGGTTAGGAAACTGACAAGAACAGTAGTTTCTCTTCAGTCCAATAGACAGTCCATGATGGGAACAGACAAGAGTGCTATTTGCACTGTGTATGGCAATGGGAGCACAATAGTGACGCTTCTTACAAGAAAACAACTCTTGTTCATAGGACCAGAAACTGCTTGAGATTTAACTCCATTTATGAATGGAAAACAAACACTAGCACACCTTACAAGAAACACACTCTGCTTTTGAGTAAAGAGCACTCATCTACTCTAATTTATTTACTATAGGGCAAGAACAGTGAGCTTGCTGAGAACAAAAGAACTGTTCTTCCTACACACATGGGCCATATCTAGTTCAACTCTGCTTAGGAAACTAACAAGAATAGGGGCTTGTCTTCGGTCCCATACACTGTACTTGCTGGAAACAGACTCGAGTGCTATTTGCACTGTGTATGGCAATGGGAGCACAATAGTGACTCCCCTTGCCAGAAAACAACTCTTGCTCATAGGACCTGAATCTGCTTGTGAATCAACTCGGTTTATGAATGGGCAACAAACACTAGCTCGCCTTATCAGAAATACACTCTGCTTTTGAGAAAAGAGCACTCTTCTACTCTACTGTATTTCCCATTGGGTCAGAACAGTGAGCATGCTTACAACAAACGAACTGTGCTTCCTACACACACAGGCCATATCTAGTTCAACTCTGTTTAGGAAACTGACCAGAAAAGTAGCTTCTCTTCAGTCCAATACACTGTACTTGCTGGGAACAGACATGAGGGCTATTTGCACTGTGTGTGGTATTGGGAGTACAACAGTGACTTTCCTTACCAAAAAAAAAAACCTGTTGATTTTAGGACCAGAAACTGCATGTGATTCAACGCCGGTTATGAAGGAGAAACAAACACTAGCTCGCCTTACAAGAAACACACTCTGCTTTTCAATAAAAGAGCACTCTTCTGCTCTACTCTGTTTCCTATAGGGCCAGAAGAATGAGCTTGCTTAGAACAAATGAACTGTTCTTCCTACACACGCGCCATATCTAGTTCAACTCTGCTTAGAAAACTGACAAGAACAGTGGCTTCTCTTCAGTCCAATACACTGTACTTGCTGGGAACAGACGCTAGTGCTGTTTGCACTGTGTATGGCAAAGGAAGTGCAAGAGTGAATTTCCTTACCAGAAAAAAACTCTTGCTCATAGGACCAGAAACTGCATGTGATTCAACTCCGTTTATGAATGGGAAACAAACACTAGCTCGCCTTACAAGAAACACACTCTGCTTTTGAGAAAACAGAACTCTTCTCCTGTATTGTATTTCCCATAGGGTCAGAATTGTGAGCTTGCTCAGAGCAAGTGAGGAAAGAAAAGAACTGTGCATCCAACACACCTGGGAAATATCTAGTTCAACTCTGTTTAGGAAACGGACAAGAACAGTAGCTTCTCTTCAGTCCAATACACTGTACTTGGTGGGAACAGACAGACGCCAGTGCTATTTGCATTGTGTATGGCAATGTGAGCACAATAGTGACTTTCCTTATCAGAAAACAACTCTGGCTCATAGGACCAGAAACTGAATGGGATTCAACTCCGTTTATGAATGGGAAACAAACACTAGCTCCTCTTAGAAGAAGCACACTCTGTTTTTGAGAAAAGAACACTCTTGTACACTACTGTGTTTCTTATAGGGCCAGAGCAATGAGCTTGCTCAAAACAAAAGAACTGTGCATCCTACACACACAGGGCATATCTAGTTCAACTTTCCTTAGGAAACTGACAAGAAAGTAGCTTCTCTTCAGTCCAATACACTGTACTTGCTCGGAACAGATGCAAGTGCTATTTGTACTGTGTATGGCAAAGGAAGTGCAATAGTGACTTTCCTTACCAGAAAACAACTCTTGCTCATAGGACCAGAAATTACATGTGATGCAACTCTGTTTATGAATGGGAAACAAACACTAGCTTGTCTTACAAGAAACACACTCTGCTTTTGAGAAAAGAATTCTCATAGACTCTAATGTGTTTCTTATAGGGCCAGAACAGTGAGCCTGCTCAGAACAAAGGAATGATGCTTCCTAGACACACGGGCCATATCTAGTTCAACTCTGCTTAGGAAACTGACAAGAACAGTAGCTTCTCTTCATTCCAATACACTGTACTTGCTGGGAACAGACTCAAGTGCTATTTGTACTGTGTATGGCAATGGGAGCACAACAGTGACTTTCTTTACCAAAAAAAATCTTGTTCATATTACCAGAAATTTCATGTGATTCAACTCCGTTTATGAATGGGAAACAAACAAGAGCTCGCCTTACAAGAAACACACTCTGCTTTTGAGAAAACAGCAGTCTTCTCCTGTATTGTATTTCCCATAGGGTCAGAATTGTGAGCTTGCTCAGAGCAAGTGAGAAAAGAAAAGAACGATGCATCCTACACAAACGGCAATATCTAGTTCAACTCTGTTTAGGAAACTGACAGGAACAGTAGCTTCTCTTCAGTCCAATACACTGTACTTGCCGGGAACAGACGCCAGTGCTATTTGCACTGTGTATGGCAATGTGAGCACAATAGTGACTTTCCTTATCAGAAAACAACTCTGGCTCATAGGACCAGAAACTGAATGGGATTCAACTCCGTTTTTGAATGGGAAACAAACACTAGCTCCTCTTAGAAGAAGCACACTCTGTTTTTGAGAAAAGAACACAATTGTACTCTACTGTGTTTCTTATAGGGCCAGAGCAGTGAGCTTGCTCAAAACAAAAGAACTGTGCATCCTATACACACAGGGCATATCTAGTTCAACTCTCCTTAGGAATCTGACAAGAAAGTAGCTTCTCTTCAGTCCAATACACTGTACTTGCTGGGAACAGACACAAGTGCTATTTGTACTGTGTATGGCAAAGGAAGTGCAATAGTGACTTTCCTTACCAGAAAACAACTCTTGCTCATAGGACCAGAAACTACATGTGATGCAACTCTGTTTATGAATGGGAAACAAACACTAGCTTGCCTTACAAGAAACACACTCTGCTTTTGAGAAAAGAACTCTCATCGACTCTAATGCGTTTTTTATAGGGCCAGAACAGTGAGCCTGCTCAGAACAAAAGAACGATGCTTCCTACACACACGGGCCATATCTAGTTCAACTCTGGTTAAGAAACTTACAAGAACAGTAGCTTCTCTTCAGTCCAATACACTGTACTTGCTGGGAACAGACTCAAGTGCTATTTGCACTGTGTATGGCAATGGGAGCACAACAGTGACTTTCTTTACCAAAAAAATCTCTTGCTCATATTACCAGAAACTTCATGTGATTCAACTCCGTTTGTGAATAGGTAACAAGCACTAGCTCGCCTCACAAGAAACACACTCTGCTTTTCAGAAAACAGCACTCTTCTGCTCTACTGTATTTCCCATAGGGTCATTAGAGTGAGCTTGCTAAGAACAAAAGAACAGTGCATCCTACACACACGGGAAATATCTAGTTCAACTCTGTTTAGGAAACTGACAAGAACAGTAGCTTCTCTTCAGTCCAATACACTGTACTTGGTGGGAACAGACAGACGCCAGTGCTATTTGCATTGTGTATGGCAATGTGAGCACAATAGTGACTTTCCTTATCAGAAAACAACTCTGGCTCATAGGACCAGAAACTGAATGGGATTCAACTCCGTTTATGAATGGGAAACAAACACTAGCTCCTCTTAGAAGAAGCACACTCTGTTTTTGAGAAAAGAACACTCTTGTACACTACTGTGTTTCGTATAGGGCCAGAGCAATGAGCTTGCTCAAAACAAAAGAACTGTGCATCCTACACACACAGGGCATATCTAGTTCAACTCTCCTTAGGAATCTGACAAGAAAGTAGCTTCTCTTCAGTCCAATACACTGTACTTGCTGGGAACAGACACAAGTGCTATTTGTACTGTGTATGGCAAAGGAAGTGCAATAGTGACTTTCCTTACCAGAAAACAACTCTTGCTCATAGGACCAGAAACTACATGTGATGCAACTCTGTTTATGAATGGGAAACAAACACTAGCTTGCCTTACAAGAAACACACTCTGCTTTTGAGAAAAGAAATCTCATCGACTCTAATGTGTTTTTTATAGGGCCAGAACATTGAGCCTGCTCAGAACAAAAGAACGATGCTTCCTACACACACGGGCCATATCTAGTTCAACTCTGGTTAAGAAACTTACAAGAACAGTAGCTTCTCTTCAGTCCAATACACTGTACTTGCTGGGAACAGACTCAAGTGCTATTTGCACTGTGTATGGCAATGGGAGCACAACAGTGACTTTCTTTACCAAAAAAATCTCTTGCTCATATTACCAGAAACTTCATGTGATTCAACTCCGTTTGTGAATAGGTAACAAGCACTAGCTCGCCTCACAAGAAACACACTCTGCTTTTCAGAAAACGGCACTCTTCTTCTCTACTGTAATTCCCATAGGGTCATAAGAGTGAGCTTGCTAAGAACAAAAGAACAGTGTATCCTACACACACGGGAAATATCTAGTTCAACTCTGTTTAGGAAACTGACAAGAACAGTAGCTTCTCTTCAGTCCAATACACTGTACTTGGTGGGAACAGACAGACGCCAGTGCTATTTGCATTGTGTATGGCAATGTGAGCACAATAGTGACTTTCCTTATCAGAAAACAACTCTGGCTCATAGGACCAGAAACTGAATGGGATTCAACTCCGTTTATGAATGGGAAACAAACACTAGCTCCTCTTAGAAGAAGCACACTCTGTTTTTGAGAAAAGAACACTCTTGTACTCTACTGTGTTTCTTATAGGGCCAGAGCAGTGAGCTTGCTCAAAACAAAAGAACTGTGCATCCTACACACACAGGCCATATCTAGTTCAACTCTCCTTAGGAAACTGACAAGAAAGTAGCTTCTCTTCAGTCCAATACACTGTACTTGCTCGGAACAGATGCAAGTGCTATTTGTACTGTGTATGGCAAAGGAAGTGCAATAGTGACTTTCCTTACCAGAAAACAACTCTTGCTCATAGGACCAGAAACTACATGTGATGCAACTCTGTTTATGAATGGGAAACAAACACTAGCTTGCCTTACAAGAAACACTCTCTGCTTTTGAGAAAAGAACTCTCATCCACTCTAATGTGTTTCTTATAGGGCCAGAACAGTGAGCCTGCTCAGAACAAAAGAACGATGCTTCCTACACACACGGGCCATATCTAGTTCAACTCTGCTTAGGAAACTGACAAGAACAGTAGCTTCTCTTCAGTCCAATACACTGTACTTGCTGGGAACAGACTCAAGTGCTATTTGTACTGTGTATGGCAATGGGACCACAACAGTGACTTTCTTTACCAAAAAAAATCTTGTTCATATTACCAGAAACTTCATGTGATTCAACTCCGTTTATGAATGGGAAAAAAACACTAGCTCCTCTTACAAGAAGCACACTCTGCTTTTGAGAAAACAGCACTCTTCTCCTGTATTGTATTTCCCATAGGGTCAGAATTGTGAGCTTGCTCAGAGCAAGTGAGAAAAGAAAAGAACGGTGCATCCTACACACACGGCAATATCTAGTTCAACTCTGTTTAGGAAACTGACAAGAACAGTAGCTTCTCTTCAGTCCAATACACTGTACTTGCCGGGAACAGACGCCAGTGCTATTTGCACTGTGTATGGCAATGTGAGCACAATAGTGACTTTCCTTATCAGAAAACAACTCTGGCTCATAGGACCAGAAACTGAATGGGATTCAACTCCGTTTATGAATGGGAAACAAACACTAGCTCCTCTTAGAAGAAGCACACTCTGTTTTTGAGAAAAGAACACAATTGTACTCTACTGTGTTTCTTATAGGGCCAGAGCAGTGAGCTTGCTCAAAACAAAAGAACTGTGCATCCTACACACACAGGGCATATCTAGTTCAACTCTCCTTAGGAATCTGACAAGAAAGTAGCTTCTCTTCAGTCCAATACACTGTACTTGCTGGGAACAGACACAAGTGCTATTTGTACTGTGTATGGCAAAGGAAGTGCAATAGTGACTTTCCTTACCAGAAAACAACTCTTGCTCATAGGACCAGAAACTACATGTGATGCAACTCTGTTTATGAATGGGAAACAAACACTAGCTTGCCTTACAAGAAACACACTCTGCTTTTGAGAAAAGAACTCTCATCGACTCTAATGCGTTTTTTATAGGGCCAGAACAGTGAGCCTGCTCAGAACAAAAGAACGATGCTTCCTACACACACGGGCCATATCTAGTTCAACTCTGGTTAAGAAACTTACAAGAACAGTAGCTTCTCTTCAGTCCAATACACTGTACTTGCTGGGAACAGACTCAAGTGCTATTTGCACTGTGTATGGCAATGGGAGCACAACAGTGACTTTCTTTACCAAAAAAATCTCTTGCTCATATTACCAGAAACTTCATGTGATTCAACTCCGTTTGTGAATAGGTAACAAGCACTAGCTCGCCTCACAAGAAACACACTCTGCTTTTCAGAAAACGGCACTCTTCTCCTCTACTGTATTTCCCATAGGGTCAGAAGAGTGAGCTTGCTAAGAACAAAAGAACAGTGCATCCTACACACACGGGCCATATCTAGTTCAACTCTGGTTAAGAAACTTACAAGAACAGTAGCTTCTCTTCAGTCCAATACACTGTACTTGCTGGGAACAGACTCAAGTGCTATTTGCACTGTGTATGGCAATGGGAGCACAACAGTGACTTTCTTTACCAAAAAAATCTCTTGCTCATATTACCAGAAACTTCATGTGATTCAACTCCGTTTGTGAATAGGTAACAAGCACTAGCTCGCCTCACAAGAAACACACTCTGCTTTTCAGAAAACGGCACTCTTCTCCTCTACTGTATTTCCCATAGGGTCAGAAGAGTGAGCTTGCTAAGAACAAAAGAACAGTGCATCCTACACACACGGGCCATATCTAGTTCAACTCTGTTTAGGAAACTGACAAGAACAGTAGCTTTTCTTCAGTCCAATAAACTGTACTTGCTGGGAACAGACACGAGTACTATTTGCACTGTGTATGGCAATGTGAGCACAATAGTGACTTTCCTTATCAGAAAACAACTCTGGCTCGTAGGACCAGAAACTGCATATGATTCAACTTTGTTTATTAATGGGAAACAAACACTAACTCGTCTTAAAAGAAGCACTCTCTGCTTTTGAGAAAAGAGCACTCTTCTACTCCACCGTGTTTCTTAAAGGTCCAGAACAGTGAGCTTGCTCAAAATAAAAGAACTGTGCTTCCTACACACACAGGCCATATCTAGTTCAACTCTGCTTTGGGAACTGACAAGAACAGTAGCTTCTCTTCAGTTCAATACACTATACTTGTTGGGAACAGACGCGAGAACTATTTGAACTGTGTATGGCAATGGGAGCGCAATAGTGACTCTCCTTACCAGAAAATAACTCTTGCTCGTAGGACCAGAAACTGCATGTGGTTCAAGTCCGTTTGTGAGTGGGAAACAAACAGTAGTTCGCTTTACAAGAAACACACTCTGCTTTTGAGAAAAAAGCAGTCTTCTACTCTACTCTGTTTCCTATAAGGCCAGAAGAGTGAGCTTGCTCAGAACAAAAGAACTCTGCCTCCTACACACACAGTCAATATCTAGTTCATCTCTGCTTAGGAAACTGACAAGAACAGTAGCTTCTCTTACATCCAATGCACTGTAGTTTCTCGGAATACACCGGGTGCTATTTGCACTCTATATCTCAAGGGGAGCCCCATTGTGATTTTCTTACCCGAATAGAACTGTTGATCATAGGACAAGAGACAGCGTGGGATTCAAATACATTTATGAAGGGGAAGTTAACACTGAATTGCCTTTCCAGACACACACTCTACTTTTGAGAAAGGAGCACTCTCCTACTCTTCTGTGTTTTCTATACAGTCAGACCAATGAGATTGCTCAGAACAAAAGAACTGTGCTTACTACAAACACAGGCCATATCTAATTCAACTCCACTTCAGAAATTGACAAGAACTGCAGCTTCTCTTACATCCAATGCATTGCAGTTGTTAAAAACATACATGAGTGCTGTTTGCACTATATATCTCAATGGGAGCCCAATAGTGACTTTCCTTACTCAAAAAGAACTGTTGCTCATAGGACCAGACATATCATGGTATTCAACTCCGTTTATGAAGAGGAAATTAACACTGAGTTACCTTACCAGAAACATACTCTGCCTTTGAGAAAGGTGCACACTTCTACTCTACTGTGTTTCCAATAGAGTCAGAATAGTGAGCTTGCTCAGAACAAAACAACTGTGCTTCATACACTCGGGCCTTATCTATTTCAACTCTACTTAGGAAACTGACAAAAATAGTAGCTTCTCTTACATCCATTGCACTGTACTTTCTGAGAACAGAAATGGGGCTATTTGCAGTGTTTATGGCAATGGGAGCACAATAATGACTTTACTTACCAGAAAAGAACTGTTGCTGGTAGGACAAGTGACAGCATGGGATTCAACCCTGTTTATGAAGGGGGAATTAACACTGAGTTGCCTTACAAGAAACACACTCTGATTTTTAGAAAATAGCGGTCTTCTCTACTGTGTTTCCTATAGAGCCAGGAGTGTGAGCTTGCTTGAAACAAAAGAACTGTGCTTCTGACACACCGGCCATATCTAGTTCAACTCTGCCTAGGAAACTGAGAAGAATTGTATCTTCACTTACATACAATGCACTGTAGTTGCTGGGTACAGACGCATGTGCTATTTGCACTGTGTACCACAATGTTAGCCCAATAGTGACTTTCCTTACCCCAAAGGACTTTTGCGCGTAGGACAAGAGACTGCATGGTATTCAATTCCATTATGAAGGGAAAATTGACAGTGAGTTGCCTTACTAGAAATACACTCTGCCATTGAAAGAGGAGCATTCTTCTACTCCAATGTGTTTCCTATAGAGGCAGAACACTGAGCTTGCTCAGAACAAAGGAACTCTGCTTGCTATGTACACGTGCCATATCTAGTTCAACTCTGGTTAGGAAACAGAGAAGAACTGTAGCTTTTCTTACATCCAATGCCGTGTAGTTGCTGGGAACAGACTTGGGTGCTATTGGCACCATGTATCTCATAAGAGTGCCTAATTGTGTCTTTCCTTACCAGAAAAGAACTGGGATATAGGACAATAAATCATGGGATTCAATTCTGTTTATGTAGTGGAAATTCACACTGATTTGCCTTACAAGAGACCCACTCTGCTTTTGACAAAGGTGTGTTCTTCTACTCACTGTGTTTCCTAGAGAGCCAGAACAGTGACTTTGCTCAGAACAAAAAAACTGTGCTTCTTACACACACGGGCTGTGCATAGTTCAACTATCCTTAGTAAACTGAAAAGAACCATAGCTTCTCTTATTTCCCATGCACTGTAGTTGCTGAGACCATACTTGGCTGTTATTTGCACTGTGTATCTTAATGGGCACCCAATATTGACTTTCCTTACCCAGAAAGAACTGTTGTACATAGGACAAGAGTCATCATGGGATTCAATTCCATTTAACAATGTGAAATTAACACTGAGTTGCCTTACAAGAAACATACTCTGTGTGTGAGAAAAGAGCACTCTGATACTCTACTGTGTTTCCTATATGGCCAGAAGAGTGAGCTTGCTCAGAACAAAAAAACTGTGCTTCCTATACACGTGCCATATCTAGTTCAACTCTGCTTAGGAAACTGACAAGAACAGTAGTGTCTCTTCAGTCCTATACACTGTATTGCTGGGAGCCTAATAGTGACTTTCCTTACCCGAAATGAACTGCTGCTCGTAGGACAAGATAATGCATGAGATTCAATTCTGTTTATGAAGGAGAATTCAACACTGGGTTGCCTTAAGAGAAACACACTCTGTTTTTGAGAAAAGAGCACTCTTATAGTCTACTGTGTTCCTATACAGGAAGAACAGTGAGCTTGCTCAGAACTGAAGAAATGTGCCCCCTCCACACATGGGCCATATCTAGTTCAACTCATCTTAGGAAACAGAGCACAATAGTAGCTTCTTTTCCATCCAATGCACTGCACTTGATTGGAACAATGTGAGTTCCATTTGCACTGTGTATCTCAATGGGATTCCAATAGAACTTTTCTTATGTGAAAAGTACTGTTGCTCGTAGGACAAGAGACACCATGTGATTCAACTCCATTGATAAAGGTGAAATTTACACTGTCTTATAAGAAATACACTTAGCTTTTGAGAAAGGAGCACTCTTCTACTCTACTGTGTTTCTTATAGAGCCAGAACAGTGTGAACGCTAAGAACAAAAGAACTGTGTTTCCTACATATATGGGCCATATCTAGTTCAACTCTGGTTAGGATACTGAGAACACCCATAGCTTCTTTTACATCCAATGCACTGTAATCCTGTGAACAGACACGTATACCATTTGCACAGGGTATCTCAATGTGAGCCCAAAAGTGACTTTCCTTACCCGAAAAGAACGGTTGCTTGTAGGACATGAGGCAGCATGGGATTCAACTCTAATTGTTAAGGGGAAATTAACACTGAGTTGCCTTACAAGAAACTCACTCTGTTTTTGAGAAAGGAGCACCCTTCTTCTCTATTGTGTTTCTTATAGAGCCAGAAAAGTGTGCTTGCTCAGAACAAATGAACTGTGCTTCCTACCCACATGGGCCATATCTAGTTCAACTCTGCCTAGGAAACTGACAAGAACAGTAGCTTCTCTTCGGTCCAATACACTGTACTTGCTGGGAACAGACGCGAGTGCTCTTTGCACTGTGTAAGGCAATGGGAGCGCAATAGTGAGGAAACGTAGCTTCTCTTACTTCCAATGGACTGTATTAGCTGCAACAGAGCCGGGTGTGATTTGCTCTGTGCTTTCAGAAAGGAGTACTCTTTTACTCTAATGTGATTCCAATATATATGTTTTTCTCATAACAAAAGCACTATACTTCCTACACACCAGCCATATTTACTTCAACTCTGCTTAGGAAACTGAGAAGAACCATAGCTTCTATTACTTCCAATGCACTGCAGTTGCTGGGAATTGATGCAGGTACTATTTGCACTGTGTATCTCAATGGGAGCCCAATAGTGACTTTCCTTACCTGAAAGAAGTGTTACTCGTAGGACAAGAGACAGCATGGGATTCAACTGCATTTATGAAGGGGAAATGAACACTGAGTTGCCTTACAAGAAACACACTCTGCTTTTGAGAAAGGAGCAATCTTCTACCTACTGTGTTTCCTATAGAGCCAGAATAGTGAGCTTGCTCAGAACAAAAGAACTACGCATCCTACACACACGGGCCATATCTAGTTCAACTCTGCTTAGGAAACTGAGAAGACCCCTTGTTTCTTTTACATCCATTGCACTGTGCTTGATGGGAGCAGACACAGGTGGGATATACACTGTGTATTTCAATTGGAGCCCAATAGTGACTTTCCTTACCCGAAAAGAAGTGTTACTTGTAGGACATGCGACAACATGCAATACTTCTCCATTTTTCAAGGAGAAATTAACACTGAGTTGCCTTACAAAAACACAGTCTGTTTTTGATAAAGGAGCACTCTTCTACTCTACTGTGTTTCCTATACAGCCAGAATAGTGAGTTTGCTCAGAACAAAAGAACTGTGCTTTCTACACACACAGGTATTGGTAAAATTATTAAGGCCACTCCACATAGTTAAAAGTAAGATTTATTTAGTTGGTAACTTACAAATCAAAGGATAAGTAGGTCACTCATTTCGGGAAGTTTTATCGCAGTCCTTCATTGTTCTCTGTAGCTCTGCTCGGTCAACCTCCACCTTCCAGTGTCCCGGAACAGAGAGAGAGCTGGCCCATCCTGATCTCGGATCTCCTGGGGACTCCCTTGACCCTGCCTCAGCTAGCGGGGGGTCAACGGGGGCGACTCACCTGCAGGAGAGAATGAAAGGGATGGGGGAGACATAAAAGGAAGACAGCAAGACAGTGTGTTCTGATCAAGCTGCAAATTTTATTCTCCTTAGCAATGCTTATATAGCATGGGAGGGGGCAAGAGAAAGGGTTGCACCACGTGCAGTATGTGCAGGTGAAGGTGGACATGCAGGTAAAGGACGACATGTAAGTCGTGAGCCTGCTAGGTGGTAAGGTCACTGGTCAGGGCCCATTGTTTTGTTGCTATGCTACCTGACCTGCCTGACCTGCTCTTTATCTTTGGGGGCATCTGGTTTAGGGCAGTGGCTTGTTCTCTTGACTAACTAGTATTTTTCCATTGTCCATGTTTGGTCCCTGACATCTCCCCCTTCTATATGTATAGCAAAACAAAGAAAGGAGGCCCAAATATCTTCACCATGATGGGGGAGGGGGTGACAGAAGCTCTATCCCTGATAAGTTACACTGTTAACTGTTGGTCCATTTAGGTGTCCCCACATGCCCTAAAGGAAGCTGGAACGATGTGGTTTTTTACAGGGGCCGGGTTTGAATTCAGGAAGAAAGAGTATAGGGTCTGCATAACTGCTGTGCAATAGAGCATGTCATCCAAGGCATCCAGGATGGTGGAGCACTTTAGTCTCCCTGCCTTCTGCAGTTCCGGCTGCACTCTCAATCCCCTATGCAGTGGGCTCCAGCTCTCAGGCACTGGTGCATCCTCCCTTGGGCAGAGGGGCCTGTGCTGATATGGAGTCTTTATCTGGTTCATCGAGACCACAATCATGGAGATCCAGGCAATGGGAATGAACCTGAATTTCTTCTGCCTGAAGTTCGGCCAGCTGACCGCGCACAAATTGAGTTAGTCGAGACAAGGCCCAAGGGCCGAATGTCAAGACAAGAATGGGGCCAACCAAGGATCCCAGAAGGGATGGCAAGAGGGTGGTTAGCCAGGGAGATGCAGAGAACCAATTTTGGAACCAGCCTAGCTCTTGATCTCTTTCTTTTCTGAGCTTCTCTAAGCCTTCCTGGACCTTAGCCATACTATCCCTTGCTACTCCTGTATGATCAGTATAAAAGCAGCACTCTTCCTTAAGAGTAGCACAGAGACCTCCTTGCTGTAAAAAGAGGAGGTTGAGCCCTTGGCAGTTTTGGAGGACCACCTCTGAAAGGGAGGTGATGGAGGATTCAATGGTGGAAATGCCTATCTCAAGCTGTGCTATATCTTCATCTATGGAAATTCTAAGCTCTGAATAATGTTGATTAGATAAAACCAGGGAAGCTATGCCCGTACCGGTCCCTGCAGCCCTGACCCCCAGGAGGACAGCCAGAGTGAGTGCAGTCACATGTTGTGACATCCTACACTTTCATCCCTCCAATAAATTTTGCAATTGTGGGCAGTCTGACCCCACCTCCAGAGAAGAAAAAGAAAATTTGTAAGTGGGAGATATAAACTGTAGTCAGGTTGTATTCTTCCCAGTCCTTCTTGGCTTGTGGGTATTAGCAAATGTTGATTGTGCACCATCACCGCCGGCGTGATCTCCTGAAGCTTATAAGAACCTTCTTAATAGACAAAATCTTAGACATGTTAGCAATATAACAGTGGTGAACTTTATCAGAGCAAAATTATGAGTCCTTGGAGCCTCAACAAAACATCAGGATAGTCAGAGAATCAAATCTGAAATGTGTCATTTATATATCTCCCATGTCTCATATATATTTTGACAAAAATTAGTAAAATACATTTAGAACAGAATTATTAGTTCTAATCATATTTCTCTAAGTTTTGATGAACAGTTCATCAAAAGGATCTGGAATTGTATCAATTTATTTATATTTAAGGCCCAATATTTAAGAATCTAGAGGTAAATAACAGCCTGTATTTAGACTGGCAGCTTTAGAGTGCCTTTGTCCTGCAGCTGCCAATATATGCTGTGACCAGGCAATCCAGGATTCATAAAGGCGGGTCAATGTCCTATAAAGACATGTATCCTCCTCCTGACATTATGAAAACATCAGGACCTTTTTAAATACCTGTGAGGAGATCACAGAGGCTTAGGTGTAACTTTGTGACTTGGCCTGGTCGTGATGAGAAATACCTGTAGTGGGGGATATGAAAAGTTAAGCACCAATTCTTAAGAGCTCTTGAAGTATATGTAAGGCTGTTGTCTATATATGAGCTCAAGGCATTCCTAAAATTAAAAAGCAGTGAAAGAAATAGTGTATTATTTTTTATTTCATAACCGTAAATTATAAGAACATAAGCCTCGTGGGTAAGCTTCCATAGGGAGAGAATTTATAATTGTTGGACAGACATATGAAAAGGTGTCAGTATATCCTGTAGAGTTATTTGCCATTCTATAGACTCACAAGTTTTATAGTTTGATATAAATATAATATCATCTGTACTATAAATGTATTGTAAGATATATGTATATACATATACATGTATACATACATATAGGTTGGGGGACTGTGAGGAAGCTATAATTGAGAGTTAGTTTTGATAGTTAATCTGTATATATAATGAAAAACTTTGCTCAATGAATGAGTCCTGAATAAACAGAACTCGCATTTCCTGCTCTGTATGTCAGCTTTGGCCTCCATCATGGTAGGGTGAGTAGGCAAGTTAAAAGTGAAATGCTGACAATCTTCAGGTTGAGGAGGATGGTAAAGAAACAATCTTGTATATCTATGATGATTTTTTTTATATTTCTGAGGATGGCCCTGGGAGATGGCAAGCCAGGCTATGAGACTTTCCTTGGCTTTAATAAATTTTATTTAATTTTTAAGGACCTGTAACAGTCTATAAGCCTGATTTTCCTAAACAAAAAAGATATTGGGGTGATTTAAGGGCTAGTGGGGGACTTTACATGCCCAATATTTAAGTTTTTCCTCCACCAGACAGAGAGCAATTATAATTTTCTCAGCATTTAAAAGCCTTTTTTATCCAGATAGGAGCATTAGATTTTCCTGACCTTCTGGCTACATTATTAGCTTGACCTAGGCCTGTAAGAGATGAAGAAGTAATAGCCATCTTAAGTACTTGGCCAATCTTTTTTCTGAAATATAAGAAACATCTATGTTTATGTCTAGCAAACCAATTATCTTCTTTCCCTGTATTTTAAGTATTTAGTTGTTTGGAATATTTAATTTCCTGAACACAGAAGGCCATATCACTAGAATCCACACCAGCAGCTCCCTTAGGTGTTGCCCTGTATGAATCTGAATTGTACAATGATCTTAATCTCTCCAGTAAAGTCAGAATCGCACATCCCTAGGGCAACCTTGTACAGCTGAGGAGCTACGACCTATAATTAGCCCCAGTGTCCCCTCTGAGGAGGTCCATAGACTTTTGTATTAAGGTATACATAAGTTTATTTTTAAAGCCTATATATCTATCTCAGACCTCAATAAAAACCTTATCCATAGATCTAACTTAGGCATACATCCTCAATATCTTTAGGTTACTTACTGAGATTTATGTATCATTTATAACATATCTAGATGTTTATATGTTATATTTCTCTATCCCAATTAAATATGTAATAAATTATTTCTTAACATTCTTAAACATTTTTTATATCTAATCCTTTATATCCTATAAAAACTTTACATCTAAAAGCATTTTTGTATTTAATTTATCAGGAGATATAGGTGATTGATTACTGAGAGCACCCAATGTGGTGAATTCCTTTAAACAAAGGAACAGTCAAAGTTTATGTTGAAATCTGTTTTGCAAGCTACTTTTTCTATGAATTTGGATAGCAAGGCAAATTATCTTTTAGGCCTGGTAAATGGGGATATAATCTAAATTATCTCAATGCATAGTTTGGACAAAACCCTGGCAATAAGGGGTATGGCAGTTTTGTCCAAAGGTTAAACATTTTAAATGCTAGGGGGCTAAGTAATGAATTGATTATATGAAATTTAGCATACTCAGCATGTATATAAATATGATTTTGCATACATTAGAAGATTTGATCATTTATGATGATTAACCCTTAATTTGTATCCTAATAATTATCTCTAATAGCTTATAGCTTAAGTACAACTTATCCTTAACAGTTTACAGTTTAGGTCGGCCAATCAATCAACAAGTTTTATTTTTTAATAGCTTTAATTAAAGTAAACTTATTCTTAACAATTTATAAGTTAGTTGTCTTTATAAACTTAGAACTTAGGTTTTATACCTGTCAGCTTTAGCCTTAAAAAAATTAAGTTATTTTAACATAGAAGCAGGAACTCTTATTTAAAATATAGTAAATAAGGAGAGTAACAATTTAATAAATCCTTTAAGGTGTATCATGAAATGAGATAAGCACAGTAAAACAGTAAAACAAAGGAGGATTTTTTTTTGTAGCAGCTGCACCCAGTTTGTATCAGGCCAGATAGCCACCGGAAATGGCAAGGTGAGGAGAAGGGTGGAGACGACTCACAGGCAGAAGTGAGCTGAGATGCAGATAGCAGATAGTTAGATTCAGAGGGAAGAAGGCAGATGTTTAGGATTCCAACCCCCAAACGTCTTTGGGGGTCTGATGAATCCATACAGGTTGTAGTAGGGCATCCCCTAAGCAGGACCTGTTTTTGTGATGAGTTAACTGAAGTTCTTGTACTTGGCCAAGATTTTTGTAAATTACCAAGAATTTAAAAGTCAACCCTGCCGGGCGTTGGTGGCACATGCCTTTAATCCCAGAACTTGGAGGCAGAGGCAGGTGGATCTTTGTGAGTTTGAGGCCAGCCTGGGCTCCCAAGTGAGTTCCAGGAAAGGCGCAAAGCCACACAGAGAAACCCTGTCTCGAAAAACCAAAAAGAAAAAGAAAAAAAAAGTCAACCCAAAAAGAGGAAAAAGAGAGAAAAAGACACTTTTTTAGGAGGGCTGGGAGTTGTCATTAGTTTTTAAACAGGCTCTGGCTGTGGCGCTTGCATTGTTATATAAATGATGGCTGCTGGAGTGAGCTCCTAGTTAGCAATTTAGAAGTTTAGGCTCAAGTTGGTCCTTAGATCCATTTAGTTTCAGCACAAAAAAAAACCTGTTTGTGGAAGGACACTGCTGCTATGGAGAACATAGTGAACTTCATTAACTCTAGTTTACACTCTCAGGAGGTCTGGTAGTGTGATAATATTGTGTTACCTCCTTGTAAGAACCTGAATGAAGTAACGGCAGGTTTCTCCCTAAAAGGGAGGGGTTAGAATCTCTGCCGCTTATCATAGTCTGACGGTAAATGAATTTCATAAGGTTGGCAGCTTTTAGGGGTCTCCTAAATCTTTTTTTTTACCTTTTTTTTTATAAACCTTTAGGATATCATTAACATCAATCATCCCTTCTTGGGGAAACCAGGGACAACAGTCCTCTAAGTGACTAAAAAATTAGTTGAGGTCTTTTTTTACGAACGCTTATCCCTCATGTCTTGAGGGCCTCTTTAATGCCCTTAAGGAAAAGGTCATGGGAAGAATTTCCCCATCCCATGGTTAAGCCTAAGTTTAGACTAATCTCATCCTTCTCACTCTCCTCCAGATCATCAAGAAAGGGCATCGAGTCGGGCGGTCTCAATGGATGATCAGCAAAAATATCTCCACCAGACATCTGGACTTTCCTGGAGAAGGATGTTCAACTCCCAACGAGGCGAGGGTCGAGCCACCACATTGGGCGCCAGTTGCCCCGGCCTGCAGGGTGTCAACGGGGGGGGGGTGACCCACCTGCGGGAGAGAATGAAAGGGATGGGGAAGACACAAAAGGAAGACAGCAAGACAGTGTGTTCTGATCAAGCTGCAAATTTTATTCTCCTCAGCAAGGCTTATATAGCATGAGAGGGGACAGGAAGGAGGGAAGGGGTGCATGACATGCCGTAAGTGCAGGTGAAGGGGGACATGCAGGTGAAGGACTACGTGCAAGTCATGAGGCTGCTAGGTGGTAAGGTCACTGGTCAGGGCCCATTGTTTTGTTGCTATGCTACCTGACCTGCCTGACCTGTTCTTTATCTTTGGGGGCATCTTCTTTAGGGCAGGGGCTTGTTCTCTAGCCTAACTGGTACTTTTCCATGGTCCATGTTTGGTCCCTGACATGGCCCTGCCTTTTAGGTGTGACAGTTGCCAAAGTCTCAATGGGGGTTGGAACTTCCAGATCAAAGCTGGAATGGCTACCCACTACTTCACCCCTTTTTTGTCTACTTAAGAAGTTCCTAACCTAAATCAATACTGTATACAAAGGAATGGTTATCAAATATTGTCCAGGAATAATGAGGGATAATGATCTAGATCAGATGGAACTACAACCAATGCAAACAATATCAAACAAGAAACACATACTAAAATCCAGAGAAATGTAGAGCATAGGTAAATGGCATGTTACAAAGATCCTTCCTATCATAAAGAACCTGAATCTAATACTTAATATGTTCTATCTAAGATTATATATATTAAGTTGTAACTATAACTGCTAGTCTTCAATCCCATCAAAGACCTGAGAAGGAATATAATGGTACTTGAGAAATGGTAGATGGATGCAAGCAACTTTCGGGAATCTTTCAAGAGTAGACTGAGACAGGTGGCAGCCTGGACAGTCACCTAATGTTTCTCAGCATTGTTGGTGCATTCAAATTGGCTACAGGCCTAGAGTATCTGACAGGCCATTTTCAGAAGCAGGAATTCTGAAAGACCATCTTACCCTGTCTTGGGAGAGTACAGTGGACACTTTCCTTGTGTCCTGCTTGTCCAGAAAGGACACATTGCATTCATACTGTCAGCAGTAGAGGCAAGGGCAGTTCTTTGCCCAGTAGGCCATTTTGTGCCAAGGAGACAAACTTCCAAATAGAAATGTCTTAGAAGCCCAACATTCTCTTGGGATCAAATTGGTGCAGCCAGGAGCAATTGTGTCTCACATCAACCGAATTCTAAGTTATTTAAATGCCATATTCTCTAGGTCTATGAAGTGTTTGAAGATTACCTGTCCATCTGACCTATGTATCTGTAAATCTGGATAACCTAACTAATGTAATTATACAGATGATAAGCATAGGTGACTATAAATCTATAAGTTTTATCTACCAAAATAACCAAAGACTAAGGCTTCATGTAAACAAGGTAAACAGTCTATAAGCAAATGTATGATAAAGAACAATGACTTCAAAATTGTGACAATACACAGGATATTTATAACAGAGGTAGGAATATATAGTGTGATATGCAATATGACAATAATCTTAAATATATATCAATATACTAAATATCCTAAACAGAAGTAGAACATACATAAAGTACAACAGATATAAATTTACATTTATATCAATATACAAATATTTCAAATAAGAGTAGAAATATATGTACATTATAACAAATATAGTTCTGTATTTGTATCAATATACAAATTACCTTAAACAGGAATATAAAAATAGTTTACATTTGTATCAACATATAAGAATCCATAACTGCAAATTATCTAAGGCTGCTATTTTACTAAATTTGTTTACTAGTATATATAATAATCTACCATAATATCTTATACCTATCCATTCCATTTCTTCTTTTCCCTTTTTTTTAGAATACTGAGTCTAATATTTTCTTCTACTCCCAACCCTATAACCATCATCCATAACCCTGAGAATTATGAAACCTAAGGGAGAAAGGGTGTCGTTGTCTTAGAATTGCTTCCTGCTGTTTAGGGGGTGATGTTATCTCTATTGGGAACTGTGAGAAAGCTCAGATAGTTAAATCTCAGTGAGACTAACTGTATGTTCTGCAGCAAGTCTTAGAGTAATGGGTAAGATTGTGTGAAATTCTGGCAAGAAGTGTAGTATGATGATGATTACCATGGCATCATTCTGGATTGAGTAGAGTTGTTGTTGTTGGGGCCCCATCTTCCTTCTGGAGACTTCCGAGATTGCTATTGGAAAAACTTATTTGTTATCAAAATGGAAGGTTTGGATTTAAAGAGGACACAGCATGTAAGAAAGGATTCTGAGAAATCAAGAGTAAACATGGAGAGAATTAGAATCTTGAGGACAATGGTCCCTTTTTATTGGTTTCCTTCTGTCCCACACCAGAAGGATCTTCTGATATGGGACTGAAGAATCTCTCAACTTTTTTGTAGCAATATGCTTGGGTTTAGAGAAGGAGTGAGTCAATTCCATCTCCAAAGCCAGCTTGGCTTATAATTGAATTGGAACCACAACTTTACTAGATTGATAGAGAGATAGCTGTTAGACAGTGAGATTTTATCATGTGTACTAATAGATTCTTTCTGCTGTAAACATCTGGATAGCCAAGGCCTTATGATTTTTGGAAGATGGGTATTTCCATTATCCTGGAAAGACAAAAAAAGATAACCCTACCCCAACCTTTGATTATTAAATTTTTCTTACAACTTGTAGAGATGTCACATTGGTGGATAATCTTTTACTTCTCCTCATCAGGGGGTTTTTCCTATTCGAATCGAATTTTTATTAATTTTGTTGGTATCCATAGCTTTTCTTCTGGAGAAACAAAGGCAAAACCCCTTCTCCAATGTAAAACATATCCAGGTTTCCATTCTGAGGTCAGCACATCCTTGAAATAAACTGGTTGGTTTAGCTCAGAAGTTTTGTCTGTCGTCCAATGTCTCTTCACAGCTGTTGTTCCTTCCTCATCAGCATTGAGAAAATTCAAGGTTAATAAAGTACTATGCAATCTATTTCTAGGAGTCACTGTTACCTGTTGGTGTTTATTTAGCATATCCTTTAAAGTTCGATTGGATCTTTCTATGACTGCTTGACCTGTGGGATTGTGTGGTATACCTGTAACATGCTTTATATTGTAATAAGCAAAGAATTGTCTCATTTTATTGGAGACATATGCTGGGCCATTGTCTATCTTAATTTGTACAGGTATTCCCATGATGACCATAACTTCTAATAGGTGTGTAATCACAGAATCAGCCTTTTCAGAACTCATAGGAGTTGCCCATTGAAATCCTGAATAGGTGTCAATGGTATGATGTACATACTTTAATCTTCCAAATTTTGCAAAATGAAACACATCCATCTGCCAAATTTCATTTCTTTGAATACCTTTTAGATTGCTCCATGAAGGTAATGTAGTTTGGTTATAGATGGAACAAGTACGACATTTTTTTCACAATATCCTTAGCCTGTTGCCAAGTGATGGAGAAATCCTTCTTCAAACCTTTGCTATTTACATGGTATTTCTTATGAAATTCTGAGGCTTCTAGCACATTACCTATTAGTAACTGATCAATCTCATCATTACCTTGTGCTAGAGGTCCTGGCAGACCTGTATGGGATCTGATATGTGTTATATATATAGGATGTTCCCTTTTTCTGATGATTTCCTGCAATTGTATGAATAATGAAGTTAATTCTGTATTATCAGGAATAAATTCAGCAGTTTCAATATGTAAAACAACTCTCTCTGCATATTGAGAGTCAGTGACTATATTGAGGGGTTCTGTGAAGTCCATCAGTACCATAAGAATGGCATACGATTCTGCCTTTTGTACAGAGCTGTATGGATTTTGTACCACTTTACTTAAGTCTCCTGATTTATATCCTGCTTTCCCTGGTTTATTTGCATCAGTATAGAATGTGAGGATTCCAGAAATTGGCTTTTGTCATACAATGTGAGGAAGGACCTATTCAGTCTTCTTTATGAATTCTATTCTCTTGCTTTTGGGATAGTGGTTGTTAATCTCTCCCAAAAAGTTACTGTAGGCTCTCTGCCAGTATTCATTATCTTTCCATAATGATGAAACTTCCTCATTAGTTAAAAGTACTACAATTTCTGCTGGGTCCATTCCTGTCAACTGGCGAAGTCTTAATTTATCTTTTTGAATCAAATCAGAGATCTTTTCTACAAAAATCTTTAATTTCTTATTTGGTTTACATGGTAGAAATATCCATTCCAATAAAATATCTTCACTCTGCATCAAAATACTTGTTGGGGAATGTCTGGAGGGGAATATGACAAGAATGCATGTAAGTTCTGGATCCACACGGTCCACATGTGCTTCTTGAATTGTCTTTTCTACTAGAGCCAATTCCTTCTCAGCTTTGGCTGATAATTCTCTTGGACTATTTAATTCTTTGTCCCCCTCTAGAGTATTAGCCAAATTTTGTAGTCCATCTTTGGGTATTCCCATGATACCCAGTAAGTTGAAAACCACTAAGAGTCTTCGATCGATCTCTCCTTAGTTGTGCCTTTTGGGGTCTAATTCTTTGTAGCTCTGTCTTATATCCTAAGTAATTAATAGAATCTCCTCTTTGTATTTTTTCAGGAGGAATTTGCAGTCCCCAGTGAGGCAAAACTTTTTTTACTTCTTCAAACGTGCTTTATAATATATCTAACTTTGGATCAGCTAACAGGATATCATCCATATAGTGATAAATTATGGATTGTGGAAACTTTACATGAATTATTTCAAATGGTTTCTGCACAAAGTATTGGCACAAAGTAGGGGCTGTTTAACTTTCCCTGTGGGATGACCTTCCATTGATATCTCTTGACTGGCTGAGAATTGTTATAATTAGGTACGGGGAAGGCAAATTTTTATTTATCATTTTCTTGTAAGGGTATGGTAAAGAAACAGTCTTTTAAGTCAATAACTATTATAGGCCATTCTTTGGGTAGCAGAGAGGGCAAGGGCATCCCAGTCTGTAGGGAGCCCATAAGCTGAACTACTTTATTAATAGCTCTCAGACCTGTCAGCATCCTCCAATTACTAGACTTTTTTTTAATAACAAATACAGGAGAATTCCAAGGGCTGGTAGATTCTTCAATGTGTTGAGCATTTAACTGCTCTTGAACCAGCTGTTCTAAAGCTTGTAGCTTCTCTTTTGTCAAAGGCCATTGTCCAACACAGACAGGTTTATTAGTTAGCCATATTAAAGGAAAGGCAGTTGGTACTTCTGAGAGTTCAGCAGCAGTTGTACTCTGTTTGTGTACAGCCTGAATGGTTGGTGACTGTTTTTTATAGCATGTTATGATATTATTCCTAGAAACATTCATTGGTCTGTATTCCTTATCTGAGAGTGTAGGAATTTTAATCTGGGTATTCCACTGTTGTAACAGATCTCAGCCCCAAAGATTTACTGCTACATTTGCTACATATGGCTTCAGCCATCCTCTCTGTCCTTTTGGCCCTATGCATTCAACCCATCTCAAACTCTGTTTTATCTGAGATAGGGTTCCAATCCCTAAAAGTTGGACACCTACCTCTTGAAGAGGCCAATTCGGATGCCATGATTTTGGTGCAATTATAGTCACATCTGCACCTGTGTCTACCAGGCCCTCCAGAACCAGGCCATTGATTCGAATTCTAAGCTTTGGTCTTTGTTCAGTTATGGAAGTCTGCCAAAATATTTGTTTTATAGTGTTCTTTGTAAACTGTGATCCATCTATCAGAGCTGTTTTATCATCCATTGCAGTATCGATTTTTACATTAGGCATTGGTTTATTCAGTTGTCCTGGAGAGGAATTTCTTGCACAGTGGCTGGGAATGTTCGTACTAAGTTTGATTTGGGGGCCTGCAAGTGGCCCCCTGAGGTGTTTCCCACCAGTAAAGTGTTGCCTCATACATCCATTTTTGATCTGCACTCACTGGTCCAATGTCGGCCTTTGCCACATCTCCTACATAATCCAGGAGGTAGTTGGGGTCTCCTGTTTATGCTATTCCTAAAAGGAGTATTACTTCTAGGAGTACCCCACATTCAGTTTTTTACTTATATGACCTGGTGTACCACATTTAAAACATTTGCTACCACGGGACCTTCTTTCACCTCTGGGATTTGTCTCTCCTGTCCAAGCCTCATTACTGTAGTTAAGAGACTCAACACCGTTAGTATACTGAATCCATTCTTCCAAAGGAGCTGATCTGATCTTTAATGGTGTAAGCATTCTTCTGCATTCTGCATTAACATTGTCAAATGCCAAGGACTCAGTTAATACTTTTCTTAATTCTTTATCTGATACAGCTTTTGTTATAGCTGTGTTCAGCCTTTGTAAAAAATCAGTGAAGGGTTCGTGTGGTGCCTGAAATATCTTTGTGTATACCTCAGTTGGTTTTCCAGGTTCTGGAGTTTTTGCCCAAGCATTTAGAGCTGCTGTACAGCATACGGATATTATATGTTCATGATAAGTGGCTTGTACATTCCTGTCAGTGAAACATCCTTCACCAAGTATTTGATCTTGGGAGATCACAAAACCTCTAAGTTAACCTTGTTGTTCTAAATTTTTTACCTCTTCTCTCAACCAGCTTTTCCATTGTAGTTGCTGGCTACAATCTAGAACATCTGAAATTAACTGATGCCAGTCATCTGTAATGATTCTATATGAGGTAGACCACGAATTTAACATCTGTTTTACATATGTGGAGTGTATTCCATATGTAACTACTGCTTCCTTTATATTTTTAAAGTCCCTTGTTGAAATTGGTTGTAATGTATATGTATTACATGGCTCAGGGTGTGTGTCATCTGCTGGCTTCTCATGGATGATAACAGAATAAGCCATTATATGAGAGCCACTTGGAGATGTTACAACCTCTATGGTCTTGCCCTTCTGCTTATTAGGTCCCTTGTCATGTTTACTGAGAGTTTCTTCTAGGGTTTGCAAATGAGCACCTAGGGTGTGTTCTAGGGAGTGAACCTCCTCTCTTGCAAGGGACTCCAGATTTCTCATGGAATCACAGAACTTTTTATGTTCCTCAGAAACACATGATTCCATGGACCTTATCTTATCAATTAATGATAATTTTTCTTCCTTATATAGTGTCTGAGTAGCTACAACTTTACTCTGGAGAGTTAGTGTTCTATCCAATAAATATTCACATTTATTATCAATAAAATCAATTTTGGGTACAAGCCTGTTTTGTAAATCCTGATTAGCAGATTACAGAGAAAGAATCTTTTCCTGTAAGCCTTTATTGCTATCTTTTAAAGCAGATTCCAGAAAGAGGATCTATTTCTGTAAACCTTCATTGCTATCTTTTAAAGTAGATTCCAGAAAGAGAATCTTTTTCTGTAAGCTTTCATTGCTATCTTTTAAAGTAGATTCCAGAAAGAGATTCCTTTTCTGTAAGCCTTCATTGCTATCTTTGAAAGCAGATTCCAGAAAGAGATTCCTTTTCTGCAAGCCTTCATTGCTATCTTTGAAAGCAGATTCCAGAAAGAGATTCCTTTTCTGCAAGTCTTCATTGCTATCTTTGAAAGCAGATTCCAGAAAGAGAATCTTTCTCTGTAAACTTTCATTGCTATTTTTTAAAGCCTATATCAGTACCAATAATGACTCATCTTTGTTCTTATTATTAAACCAGTGTTTGAACACTGTGTGAATTATTACGATGAATGCCAAAATATTACAGGCCAAATATGCCTGCGGAAGGTCATATACTTCCAGGAGAACGTCATTCATCATACAGACAAAAAAGTTTTTAAATTCTTGTGAGGTAATGTTGTCGGTCATATTACAAGAATTACTCAAAATTTGTTAGTCAATTTTAAGATATAAAATTATCTAAGTACTTTTATGTGAAATAAGACACTGCTTTGCCTATATTACCTTTCCACGGTTCTGGGGGTACAGTAGGACTTTTCAGCCAGAAGGTGGCAAAGGTACAGATCCAAAGCAGGACCTGGAGGTGGTGACCTTGGCTGACCACAGGTAAAGGCAGAAATCCAGATGGCAGGGAGCCGGAGCCAGCACTCAGTGAGCAGGGGAAGGCCTCACTCACAGTGATTTTTCACTGGTCTCCAGGCTAAGCTAGGGAACTGAGACGGACTAGTGGCTCCCTTTTTCAGGAATGGAACCGTGTAGGCAATCCCTGGTTATATGGAACTATGCAGGCAGGTTTAGGTACCCGCCAGCCAGGGAGGAGTCTGAAGGTGGGAGCCACAGGGGACTTTGGAATTTGCCCCATGTGAGTGTCAGATATTGGTAAAATTATTAAGGCAACTTCGCATAGTTAAAGGGAAGATTTATTTAGTAGGTAACTTACAAATGAAGAGAGACGTAGGTCGCAGGGTATGGGGAAGGTGTATAGCAGTCCAGGGGTGTTCTCTGGAGATCTGCTCAGTCAACATCCACCATCCAGACTCCAGGAAAAGAGAGAGAGATGACCCATACAGATCTCGGGTATCCAGGGGCCTACCTTGGCCCTGACCTTGTAGGCATGACAGTTGATGAAGTCTCAATGGAGGTTGGAATTTCCAGATCAAAGATAGAATGGCTACCCATTGCACACAGGCCAAATCTAGTTCAACTCTGCTTAGGAAACTGAGAAGACCCGTAGCTTCTCATTCATGCAATGCACTATAGTTGCTGGGAACAAACACAGGTGCTATTTGCACAGTGTTTTCTCAATGGGGAGCCCGAATAGTGACATTCCTTACCTGAAAAAAAACTATTTCTCATAGGACAAGAGACTGCAATAGATTCAACTCCATTTATGATGGGGAAATCACACTGAGTTACCTTAAAAGAAACACACTGTGCTTTTGAGAAAGGAACACTCAACTATTCTAATGTGTTTCCAAAAGAGCCAGAAAAGTGGGCTTTCTCAGAACAAAAGCACTGTGATTCCTACACACACGGGCCAAATCTACTTCAACTCTGCTTAGGATAACTGAGAAGAACCGTGGATTCTTCTTACATTAAATGCACTTCAGTTGCTGGGCACCGACGCGAGTGTGATTTGCACTGTGCATCTCCCTGGGAGCCCAATATTGAGTTTCCTTACCCAAAAAGAACTCTTGTTTACTAGGGAAAGTAACAGCATGGGATTCAACTCTGTTTATGAAGGGGGAAGTTAATACTGAGTTACCTTACAAGAAATACACTCCGCTTTTGAGAAAGGAGCACTCTTCTACTCTACTGTGTTTCCTACAGTGCCAGAAGAGTGAGCTTCCTCAGACAAAAGAACTATGCTTATTACACACACAGGCCTTATCTAGTTCAGCTCTGCCTAGGAAATAAGAGAACCATAGCTTCTATTACTTACAATGCACCTGTACTTGGTGAGAGCAGATACAGGTGCTATTTGCCCTGAATATCTCAAAGGAAGCCCAATAGTGACTTTCCTTACCCAAAGAAATACTGCTGTTAGGACAGAGAGGGCATGGGATTCAACTCTGTTCATGAAGGGGAAATTAACACTGAGTTGCCTTACTAAAAACACACTCTACTTTTGAGAAAGGAGCACTCTTCTACACTACTGTGTTTCCTGTTGAGCCAGAACAGTGAGATTGCTCAGACCAAAAGAACTATGCTTCCTACACACACGGGCCATGTCTAGATCAACTCTGCTTAGGAAACTGAGAAGACCCATAGCTACTCTTATATCCAGTGCACTATAGCTGCTGGGAATAAAGGCGGTTATTATTTGCCCTGTGTATCACAAAGGGATCCCAATAGTGACTTTCCTTACCCGAAAAGTACTGTTGTTCATAGGACAAGAGATAGCATGGGATTCAACTCTGTTTATGAAGGGGAAATGAACACTGAGATGCCTAACAAGAAACACACTCTGCTTTTAAGGAAAGAGCAACCTTCTACTCTACTGTGTTTCCTATAGAGCCAGAGCAATGAGTTTGTTCAGAACAAAAGAACTGTGCTTCCTACACACGAGACATATCTAGTTCAACTCTGCTTAGGAAACTGAGAAGAATCATAGCTTCTACTACTTCCAATGCACTGTACTTGGTGGGAGCAGACACAGTTGCAATTTGCACTGTGTATCTCAATGGGAGCCCAAGAGAGACTTTCCTTACCCTAAAAGAACTGTTGCTCATAGGACATGAGTCAGGATGGGATTCAACTCCATTCAGAAGAGGAAATTAACACTGAGTTTCCTTACAAGAAACACACTCTGCTTTTGAGAAAGGAGCAAACTTCTACTCTAATGTGTTTCCTATTGATCCAGAAGATTGAGGTTGCTCAGAACAAAAAAAAAAAGTGTGCTTCGTACACACACGGGCCATATCTAGATTAACTCTGCTTAGGAAAGTGAGAAGATCTGTACCTTCTCTTAAATCCAACCCACTGTAGTTGCTGGGAATATAGGCGGGTGTTATTTGCACTGTGTATCTCAATTGGATCCCAATAGTGGCTTTCCTTACACGAAAATACCTGTTGCTCATAAGACAAGAGACAGCCTTGGATTCAGTTCCATTTATGAAGGGGAAAATAACACTGGGTTGCCTTACAAGAAACACACTCTGATTTTGAGAAAGAAGCACCCTTCTATTCTACTGTGTTTCCTTCAAGGACAGAACAGTGAGCTTGTTCAGAACAAAAGAAATGTGCTTCCTACACACACAAGCCATATCTAGTTAAACTCTGTTTAGGAAACTGAGAAGAACCATACCTTGTCTTAAATCCAATGCTCTGTATTTGCTGGGAAAAGACTTGGGTGTGATTTACACTGTGTAACAAAATGGGAGGCCTACAGAGACTTACATTACCTGAAAAGAACTATTGCTCTTAGGACAAGAGGCCATATGGGAATCAACTCTATTTATGATGGGAAAATTCACACTGTTACCTTTCAAGAAACACACTGTGCTTTTGAGAAAAGAGCACTCTTCTACTCTAATGTGTTTCCAATAGAGCTAGAACAGTGGGCTTTCTCAGAACAAAAGCACTGTGCTTCCAACACACATGGGCCATATCTACTTCAACTCTGCTTAGGAAACTGAGAAGAACCGTTGTTTCACTTACATTGAATGCACTGCTGTTGCTGAAACAGACACAAGTGCGATTCGCACTGTGCATCTCCCTGGGAGCCCAATATTGAGTTTCCTTACCCGAAAAGAACTGTTCCTACTAGGACAAGTAACAGCATGGGATTCAACTCCATTTATGAAGCGAAAGTTAACAGTGAGTTACCTTAGTAGAAGCACACTCTGCTTTTGAGAAAGGAGCACTCTTCTACTCTACTGTTTCCTACAGTGCCAGAAGAGTGAGCTTCCTCAGAACAAAAGAATTGTGCTTATTACACACACAGGCCATATCTAGTTCAGCTCTGCTTAGGAAATTGAGGAGACCAGTAGCCACTGTTACACCCAATGCATGTAGTTGCTGGGAATAAAGGCGGGTGCTATTTGCACTGTTTATCTCAAAGGGAGCCTAATAGTGACTTTAGTTACCCCAAAAGAACTGTTGCTGTTAGGACAAGAGAGAGCATGGGATTCAACTCCGTTTATGAAGGGAGAATTAACACTGAGTTCCCTTAAAGGAACCAAAATCTGCTTTTGAGAAAAGAGCACTCTTCTACTCAACTATGTTTTCTGTAGAGCCAGAAAAGTGAGGTTGCTCAGAACAAAAGAACTATGCTTCCTACACACATGGGCCATATCTAGAACAACTCTGCATAGGAAACTGAGAAGACCCATAGCTACTGTTTATGAAGTGGAAATGAAAACTGAGTTGCCTTACAAGAAACACACTCTGCTTTTGAGAAAGGAGAACTCCTAGACTCTACTGAGTTTCCTTCAGGGCCAGGACAGTGAGCATGCTCAGAACAAAAGAAATGTGCTTCCTACACACATGAGCCATATCTAGTTCAACTCGCTTAGAAAACTGAGAAGAACCATGGCTTCTCTTACATCTAATGCCCTGTACTTGGTGGGAGCAGGCGAAGGTATGATTTGCACTGTGTACTGCAACGGGAGCACAATAGTGCCTTTCCTTACCCGAAAATAACTGTTGCTCAAAGAACAGGAGACAGCATCATTTTCAACTCTGTATTTGAAGGGAAAATTAACACTTACTTTCCTTACAAGAAGCAAACTGGGTTTTTGAGAAAGGAGCTCTCTTCTGCTCTACTGTGTTTCCTATAGAGCCAGAACAGTGAGCTTGATCAGAACATAAGAACTATGCTTCCTATACACACGGGCCATATGTAGTTCAACTCTGTTTGTGAAAATGACGAGAACTATAGCTTCTTTTACATCCAATGCACTGTATTTGCTAAGAACAAAGGCATGTGCTATTAGCACTCCGTTTCTCAATGGGAGCCTAATAGTGACTTTCCTTATCTGAAAGAATTGTTGCTTGTAGGACAAGAGACAGCATGGGATTCAACTCCATTTATGAAGGGGAAATTAACACTGAGTTGCTTTACAAGAAACACACTCTGCTTTTGAGAAAGCAGCACTCTTCTTCTACACTGTTTCCTACATAGCCAGAACAGTGAGCTTGCTCAGAACTAAAGAACTGTGCATCCTCCACACATGGGCCTTATCTAGTTCAACTGTGCTTAGGAAACTGAGCATAATGGTAGCATCTGTTCCATCCAATGCACTGCACTTGCTGGGAACAGACTCGAGTGACATTTCCACTGTGTATCTCAATAGGAGCCCAATAGTGTCTTTCCTTACCCTCAAAAAACTGTTGCTCATAGGAAAAGATTAAGCATGTGATTCAACTCTGTTTAAAAGAGATTTCAACACTGCGTTGCCTTATGAGAAACACACTCTGTTTTTGAGAAAAGAGCACTCTTCTACTCTACTGAGTTTCCTACACACAGAAGAGTGAGCTTGATTAGAACAAAAGAATTGTGCTGCCTGACATATGGTCTTATCTAGATCAACTCTGCTTATAACTGAGCACAATGGTAGCTTCTCTTGCATCCAATGTCCTGTACTACCTGGGAACAAACGCGAGTGACATTTGCACTGTGTATCTCAATGGGAGCCAAATAGTAACTTTCCTTACCCAAAACGAATTGTTGCTCATAGGACAAGATAAAGCATGTGATTCAACTCTATTTATGAAGGAGAGCTCAACACTGGGTTTCTTACAAGAAACACCCTGTGCTTTTGAGAAAAGAGAACTCTTCTACTCTACTGTATTTCCTAAAAAGGCAGAACAGTGAGCTTGTTCAGAACAAAAGAACTGTGCTTCCCAAACACACAGGCCAAATATAGTTCAACTTGGCTTAAGAAACTGAGAACAAGTGTTGCTTCTCTTCCATCCAATGCACTGCACATGCTGGAAACTGACACAAGTGCCATTTGCAGTGTGTATCTAAGTGGGAGCCCAATAGTGACTTTCCTTCTGTGAAGAGAACTGTTGCTCATAGGACAAGCTAAAGACTGTCATTCAACTATTTTCATGAAGGAGAATTCAACACTGGGTAGTTTTACAAGAAATACACTCTGCTTTAGAGAAAAGAACACTCTTCAACACTACTGTTTCCTATACATCCAGAACAGTGAGCTTGCTCAGAACAAAAGATCTGTGCTTCCTAAACACACGGGCTGTATCTAGTTCAACTCTGCTTAGGAAACTGAGCACAATGGTAGCTTCTCTTCCATCCAATGTACTGCACTTGCTGGTAACAGATGAGAGTGCCATTTGCACTGTGTATCTCAATTGGAGCCAAAGAGTGACTTTCCTTACCTGAAAATAACTGTTGCTCATAGGACAAGACAAAGCATGCGATTCAATTATGTTTATGAAGGAGAATTCAACAGTGGGTTGCCATACGAGAAACACACTCTGCATTTTAGAAAAGAGCACTCTTATACTGTACTGTGTTTCCTAAATACACAGGCTGAATACAGTTCAACTCTGCTTAGAAAACTGAGCACAATGGTAGCTTCTCTTCCACCCAATGTACTGTACCTGCTGGGAACAGCCATTTGCACTGTGTATCACAATTGGAGCCCAATAGTGACTGTCCTTACCTGAAAAGAACTGGTGCTCGTAGGACAAGATAAAGCATGTGATTCAACTCCGTTTATGAAGGGGAAATGAACACTAGCTTGCCTTCCAAGAAACACACTCTGCGTTTGAGAAAAGAGCACTCTTCTACTGTAATGTGTTTCCTATACGGCCAGAACAGTGAGCTTGCTCAGAACAAAAGAAATGTGCTACCTACACACATGGGCCACATCTAGTTCAACTCTGCTTAGGAAACTGAGCACAATAGTAGATTCTCTTACATCCAATGCACTGCACTTGCTGGGAAAAGATGACAATGCCATTTGCACTGTGTATCTCAATGGGAGCCCATTAATGCCTTTCCTTATGCAAAAAGAACTGCTGCTCCTAGGACAAGATAAAGCATGTAATTCAACTCTGTTTATGAAGGAGAATTCAACACTGAGTTGCCTTTGGAGAAACACATTCTGATTTTGAGAAAAGAGCATTCTTCTACTCTACTGTGTTTCCTTTGCAACCATAACAGTGAGCATGCCCAGAAAAAAAGAACTGTGCTTCCTACACACACGGGCCATATCTACTTCAACTCAGCTTAGGAACCTGAGCACAATGGTAGCTTCTCTTCCATTCAGTGCACTGTACTTACTGGGAACAGATGCATGTGCAATTTGCGCTGTGTATTATGGTGGTATTTTATTTGTACTGAAATGTGATTTTAATTGTATGTTAATGAATAAATGTGGCCGGGGGTCAGAGCTATTAGAGCCATAGCAAGAGCGTGGCGGTGGTGGCACACGTATTTAATCCCAGCACTTGGTAGACAGAGCTAGGTAGATCTCTGTGGGTAAAAGGATACAACCAGCATTGGAGACACCCGCCTTTAGTCTCAATCCAAACCATACAAGACCTGGAAGTCTTTACAGACAGGCAGTGATGAGGCATTGGTTTACAACCAATGAGAAGGCAGAAACAAAAGTCTTTATAAAGACAAACACACAGGAAGTAGCTCCCTTTCGGAGAGCTCTCTTGGCTGAAGCAGGAAGGGTAAGGATCTTAGTTCTGACCTCTTGACTTTCTTCTCTGAATCGGCTCTGTGTTTCTTATTTAATAAGACGGTTGGTTACATCTACAGTGTATATCAATGGTAGCTGAAGATGAGTTTCCTTACCCCAAAACAACTGTTGCTTGTAAGACAAGATAAAGCATGTGATTCAACTCTGTTTGTGAAGGAGAATTCAACACTGGGTTGCCTTGCAGAAAAACACTCTGCTTTTGAGAAAAGAGCACTCGTCTACTCTACTGTGTTTCCTATAATGGCAGTACAGTGAGCTTGCTCAGAACAAAAGAAATGTGCTTCCTACACACACAGGACATATCTAGTTCAATTCTGCTTAGGAAACTGAGGACAATGGTAGCTTCTCTTCATTCCAATGCACTGCAACTTCTGGGAACAGACATGAGTGCCATTTATACTGTGTATCTCAAAGGAAGCCCAATGCTGACTTTCTTTACCCGAAAATAACTGTTGCTAGTAGAACAAGATAAAGAATGTGATTCTACTCTGTTTGTGAAGGAGAATTCAACACTAGCTTTCCTTATGAGAAACACAGTCTGCTTTTGAGAAAAGAGCACTCTTCTACTCTACTGTGTTTTCTAAACAACCAGAACAGTAAGCTTGCTCAGAACAAAAGAACTGTGCTACCTAAACACACAGGCCATATATAGTTCAACTTGGGATGGGAGGCCAATAGTGATGTTCCTTACCTGGAAAGAACTGTTACTCATAGGACAAGATAAACCATGTGATTCAACTCTGTTTATGAAGGAAAATACAACAATGGGTTGCGTTACAAGAAAAACACTTTGCTTTTGTGAAAAGAGCACTCTTCTACTCTACTGGGTTTCCTATAGGGCCAGAACAGTGAGCTTGCTAAGAACAAAAGAACTGTGCTTCCTACACACACGGGCCATATCTAGTTCAACTCTGCTTAGGAAACTGACAAGAACCCTAGCTTCTCTTAAATCCAATACACTGTAGTTGGTGGGTACAGACGTGGGTGCTATTTGCACTGTGTAACTCAACGGGAGCCCAATAGTGATTTTCCTTACCCAAAAGAACAGTTGCTCATAGGACCAGAGACAGCATGGGATTCAACTCCGTTTATTAAGAGGAAATGAACACTGAGTTATCTTATGAGAAATACACTCTGCTTTTGAGAAAGAAGCACTCTTCTACTCTACTGTGTTTCCAGATGAGCCAAAACAGTGAGCTTGCTCAGAACAAAAGAACTGTTTTTACTAAACTCATGGGCCATATCTAGTTGAACTCTGCTTAGAAAACTGAGAAGAAGCGTAACTTCCCTTACATCCAATGCACTGTAGTTATTGGTTAGAGACGCGGGTGCTCTTTGCACTATGTATCACAATAAGAGCCCAAGAGTTTCTTTCCTTACCCAAAAAGAACTATTGCTCATAGGAAATGAGATATCATGGAATTGAACTCCGTTTATGAATAGAAAATTAACACTGAGTTGCCTTAGAAGAAATGCACTTTGCTTTTGAGAAAGGAGTCCACTTCTACTCTACTGTATTTCCTATATAGCCAGAACAGTGAGCTTGCGTAGAACAAAACAAATATGCTTCCTACACACACAAGCCATATCTAGTTGAAGCCTGCTTTTGAAGCTGAGAAGAACTTTAGCTTCTCTTACATTCAATGCACTGTACATGCTGGGAACAGACGTGGTTGCTATTTGCACTGGTATCTGAATGGAAGCCCAATAGTGAGTTTCCTTTCCCGAAAAGAACTCTTGCTATTAGGGAAAAATACAGCATGGGATTCAACTCTGTATATGAAGGTGAAATGTACACTGGGTTGCCTTACAAGAAACACACTCTGCTTTTGAGAAAGGAGCACTCTTCTACTCTACTGTGTTTCCTATAGATCCAGAATAGTTAGCTTGATCTGAACAAATGAACTGTGCTTCCTACACACATGGGCCATATCTACTTCAACTCTGCTTAGGAAACTAAGAAAAATGATAAGCTTCTCTTACAACCAATGCACTGTACTTGCTGGCACCAGACGCGGATGATATTTGCACTGTGTATCTCAATAGGAGCCCAAGTGTGTCTTCCCTTACCTGAAAAGAATGGTTCCTTATAGGACATGGGACAGCATGGGATTCAACTCTGTTTATGAAGGGAAATTAACACTGAGTTGCTTTACAAGTAACACACTCTGCTTTTGAGAAAGGAGGACTATTCTATTCTTCTGTATTTCCTATAGAGACAAAGGAGTGAGCTTGCTCAGAACAAAAGAACTGTGCTTCCTATACACACGGCCCATATCTAGATCAACTCTGCTTAGTAAACTAAGAAGAAACATAGCTTCTATTACGTCTATTGCACTGTACTTCCTGGCAACAGAAGCGGGTGCAATAGGCACTACGTATCTCAATGGGAGCCCAATAGTGACGTTCCTTTCCCAAAAAGAACTGTTGCTTGTAGTACTAGGGACACCATGGGATTGAATTCGAATTATGAAAGGGAAATTAACACTGAGTTGCCTTACAAGAAACATGCTCTGCTATTAAGAAAGGAGCACTATTCTACTGTACTGTGTTTCCTATAGAACCAGAACAGTGTTCTTACTCAGAACTAAAGAAATAAACACACTCTGCTTTTGAGAAAGAGCACTATCCTCCGCTACTGGGATTCTTATAGAGCCAGAACAGTGAACTTGCTCAGAACAAAAGAATTGTGCTTCCTACACACACAGGCCATATCTAGTTCAACCCTGCTTAGAAACTGAGAGGAACCATAGTTTCTCTTACATCCAATGCACTGTACTTGATGGGAACAGACATGGGTGCTACTTGCACTGTGTATCTCAAAGGGAGCTCAATAGTGACTTTCCATACCCAAAAAGAACTGTTACTAATAGAACAAGAGACAGCATGGTGATTCACCTCCGTATTACAATGGGGAAATTAACACTGAGTTGCTTTACAAGAAACAAGCTCTGCTGTTGAGAAACGAGCACACTTCTACTCTTCTGTGTTTCCTATACAGCCATAACAGTGAGCTTCCTCAGAACAGAAGAACTGTGCTTCCTACACATGGGCCATATCTAGTTCAACTCTGCTTAGGAAACTGAGAAGAACCATAGTTCTCTTACACCCAATGCACCGTAGTTGCTAGTTAGAGACGTGGGAGCTATTTGCACTGTGTATCACAATGGGAGCCCAAAAATGACTTTTCTTACCTGAAAAGAACTGTTGCTCATAGGACACGAAACAGCATGGGATTCAACTCCGTTTATGAAGGGAAAATTAACACTGAGTTGCCTTACAAGAAACACACTCTGCTTTTGAGAAAGGAGCCAACTTCTACTCTACTGTGTTTCCTATACAGCCAAAACAATGAGCTTGCTCAGAAAAAAAAGATATGTGCTTCCATCACACATGGGCCATACCTAGTTAAACCCTGCTTTTGAAACTGAGCAGGACTACATCTGCTCTTATGTCCAATGCACTGTATGTGCTGGGAACAGACGCGGCTGGTATTTGCACTGTGTTCCTCAATGAAGCCCAATAGTGTGTTTCCTTTCCCAAAAAGAACTGTTGCTTCTAGGCATCAATACAGCATGGGCTTCAACTCTGTTTATGAAAGGAAATGAACACTGGGTTGCCTTACAAGAAACACACTCTGTTTTTGAGAAAGGAGCACTCTACTACTCTACTGTGTTTCCTATAGAGGGACAAGCGTGAGCTTGCTAAGAACAAAAGAACTGTGCTTCCTACACACACAGGCCATATGTAGTTCAACTCTGCTTAGGAAAGTGTGAAGAACCTTGGCTTCTCTTACATCCAATGCACTGTGCTTGCTACGAACAGAGGCAGGTGCTATTTGCCCTGTGTATGTCAATAGGAGCCCAATAGTGACTTTCCTTACCCAAAAAGAACTGTTGCTCTTACGACAAAAGTCAGCATGGTATTCAACTCTGTTTATGAACGGGAACTTAATACTGAGTTGCCTAACAAAAAACACACTCTGTTTCTAAGAAAGGAGCACATTTCTACTGTATTATGTTTCTTATAGACCAAGAACAGTGAGCTTGCTCAGAACAAAAGAACTAATCACACTCTGGTATTGAGAAAGAAGCACTCTTCTACTCTGCCATGTTTCCTATAGAGTCAGAATAGTGAGTTTGCTCAGAACAAAAAAACTGGCCACACGGGCCATATCTAATTCAATTCTGCTTAGGAAACTGAGAAGACCCACAGCTTCTCTTATATCTAATGCACTGTACTTGCTGGGAACAGAGGCAGAAGCTTTTGCACTCTGTATCTCAATGGGAGCACAAAAGTGACTTTCCTTACCCGAAAAGAACTGTTGCTTGTAGAGTAAGAGTCAGCATGTGATTCAACTCCGTTTATGAACAGGAAATTAACACTGAGTTGCCTAACAAGAAACACACTCAGCTTTTGAGAAAGGAGCACTCTTCTACTCTAGTTTGTTTCCTCTAGAGCCAGAACAGTGAGCTTGCTCAGAACAAAAGAACAATGCTTCCACTCACATGGGCCATATCTAGTTCACCTCTGCCTAGGAAACTGAGAAGAACCATAGCTTCTCTTACATCCAAAGCACTGTATTTGCTGGGAACAGATGTGGATGCTATTGGTACTGTGTATCTTGATGGAAGCCCAATAGTGACTCTTCTTACACGAAAAGGACTGTTGCTTATAGCACAAGAGACACCATGGGATTCAACCCCCTTTGTGAAGGGGAAATTAACACTGAGTTGCCTTACAAGAAACACACTCTTCCTTTGAGAAAGGAGCACTCTTCTACTCTACTGTTTTTCTTGTAGAGCCAGAACAGTAAGCTTGCTCAGAACAAAAGAACTGTGCTTCCTACACACAAGGGCCATATCTAGCTCAACTCTGCTCAGGAAACTGAGAAAAACCATTAGCTTCTCTTACATCCAATGCACTGTACTTGCTGGCATCAGATGCGGGTGCTATTTGCACTGTGTATCTTAATGGGAGCCCAATAGTGACTTCCATTACCTGAAAAGAACTGTTGCTTGTAGGTCATGAGATATTATGGGATTAACTCCATTTATGAAGGGATATTTACACTGAGTTGCCATATGAGTAACACACTCTGCTTTTGAGAAAGGAGAACTATTCTACTTTTCTGTATTTCCTATTGAGGCAGAAGAGTGAGCTTCCTCAGAACAGAAGAACTGTGCTTCCACACACACGGGCCATATCTAGATCAACTCTGCTTAGGACATTGAGAAGAACCATAGCTTCTCTTATGTTTAATGCACTGTACTCGCTGGGAAAAGATGCGGGTGGGATTGGCACTGTGTATCTCCATGGAGGCCCAATAGTGACTTTCCTTTCCCAAAAGGAACTGTTGCTCGTAGAACAAGAGACAGCATGGGATTCAACTCGGATTATGAAAGTGAAATTAACACGTAGTTGCCTTACAAGAAACACGCTCTGCTTTAAGAAAGGAGCCCTCTTCTACTTTACTGTGTTTCCTATAGAGCCAGAACAGTGATCTTGCTCAGAACAAAAGAACTAAACACACTCTGCTTTTGGGAAAGAAGCACTCTCCTACTCTACTGTGTTTCCTATAAAGCCAGAACAGTGAGCTTGCTCAGAATAAAAGATCTGTGCTTCATACACACATGCTTTATCTAGTTCAACCCTGCTTAGGAAACAGAGAAGAACCATACCTTCTCTTACAAGCATACACTGAACTTGATGGGAACAGACATGGGTGCTATTTGCACCGTGTATCTCAATTGAAGCCCAATAGTGACTTTCCTTACACGAAAAGAACTTTTGCTCGTAGGACATGAGACAGCATGGGATTCACCTCCATTCATGAAGGGGAAATTAACAATTAGTTGCTTTACAAGAAACAAACTCTGATTTTGAGTAACAAGCACACTTCTACTCTTGTGTGTTTCCTACAGAGCCAGAACAGTGAGCTTGCTCAGAACAGAGGAACTGTGCTTCCTACACACACAGGTCATATCTAGTTCAACTCTGCTTAGGATACTGTTAAGCACCATAGCTTCTCTTACATCCAATGCACTGTACTTCCTGGGAACAGAGGCTGGTGTTATTTGCCCTGTGTATGTCGATAGGAGCCCAATAGTGATTTTTCTTACCTGAAAAGAACTGTTGCTCCTAGGACAAGAGACAGCATGTAATTCAAGTCTGTTTATGAAGGGAAAATTTACATGAGTTTTCTTAAAAGAAACACACTCTGCTTTTGAGAAAGGAGCACTCTTCTACTCTATTGTGTTTCCTATAGAGCCAGAAATGTGAGCTTTCACAAAACAAAAGAACTGTGCTTTCTACATACATGGGCCATATCTAGTTCAACTCTCCTTAGGAAACAGAGAAGAACCATAGCTTCTATTACATCCAATACACTGTACTTGCTGGGAGGGACACCAGTGCCATTTCCACTCTTTATCTCAATTGGAGCCGAATAGTGACTTTTCTTATCGGAAAAGGACTGTTGCTTGTAGGGAAAGAGACAGCATGGGATTTAACTCCATTTATGAAAGGAAATTCAACACTCAGTTGCCTTATGAGAAACACACTCTGCTTTTGAGAAAAGAGCACTCTTCTACTGTACTTTGTTTCCTAAACAGCCAGAAGATTGAGCTTGCTCAGAACAAGAAAACTGCTCTCTACACACAAAGGCTATATCTTTTTCAACTCTGCTTGGGAAACTGAGCACAACAGTAGCTTCTCATCCATCCAATATATTGTGCGTGCTGGGCACAGTAACAACTGCCATTCCACTGTTTATCTCATTGGGAGTCCAAGAGTTATTTTCCTTATCAGAAAGAACTTTATTCAAAGGACAAGAGACAGCATGTGATTCAACTCCGCTTATGAAGGGGAATTCAACACCAAGTTGCATTATGAGAAATAAACTCTGCTTTTGATAAAAGAGCACTCTTCTATTCTAATGTGTTTCCTATGTTCCCAGAAGAGTGAACTTGCTCAGAACAAGAGAACTGCTTCCTACATACACGGGCCATATACAGTTCAACTCTGCTTAGGATACTGAGTACATCAGTAGCTTCTCTTCTATCCAATTCACTGTAATTGCTGTGAACAGATGCGAATATCATTTCCACTGTTTATCTCAATAGGAGTCCAAAGTGATTTTTCTTACCAGGAAAGGATTGATGCTCATAAGTCAAGAGACAGCATGTGATTCAAGTCTGTTTATGAAGGGAATTCAACACCAAATTGCCTTAAGAGAAACAGACTCTGCTTTTCAGGAAAGAGCACTCTTCTACTCTACTGTGTTTTCTATACAGCCAGAACAATGAGCTTGCTCAAAACAAAATAACTGTGCTTCCTATACACACGTGCCATATCTACTTCAACTCTGCTTAGGAAACTGAGCACAACAATAGTTTCTCTTCCATCCAATGCACTGTACTTTCTGGAAACAGATGTGAGTGCCATTTCCACTGTGTATCACCAAGTCCACCCAATACTGACTTTCCTTACCCAAAAAGACCTGTTGCATATAGGAAAAGAGACAGCATGTGAAACATCTCCATTTATGAATGGGAACTCAACACTGAGTTACCTTACAGAAAAACACTCTGCTTTTGAGAAAGGACCACTATTCTACTGCACTGTGTTTCCTATTCAGCCACAAGAGTGAGCTTGCTCTTAACAAAACAACTGTGTTTCCTTCACACACAGGCCACATCTAGTGAAACTCTGCTTAGGAAGCTGAGAAGAACAGTAGCTTCTCCTATTTACAATGCTCTGTACTTTCTGTGAGGACACGTAAGTGCTATTTCCTCTGTGTATCTCAATGGGAGCCCAATAGTGACTCTTACCAGAAAAGAACTGTTGCTTGTAGGAGAATGGACAGATTTGATTCAACTCTGTTTATGAAGAGGAAATTAACACTGGGTTGCCTTACAAGAAACACACTCTGCTTTTGATACAGGAGCACCCTTCTACTGTACTCTGTTTCTTATAGAGCCAGAACAATGAGCTTTCTCAGAACAAAATAACTGTGTTTCTTTCACACGCAGGCCATATCTAGTGAAACTCCGCTTAGGAAGCTGAGAAGAATAATAGCTTCTCCTCTACCACCAATGTGCTATACTTGCTGTTAGCAGGCGTGTGTGCTATTTACCCTTTGTATCTCAATGGGAGTCCAATAGTGACTCTCCTTATTGGAAAAGAACTGTTTCTCATAGGACAAGAGACAGCATGTGATTCAACTCCATTTTTGAAGGGGAATTCAACCCTGAGATGTCTTACAAGAAATACCCTCGGGTTTTGAGAAAGGAGCACTCTTCTACTCTACTGTGTTTTCTACACAGCCAAAACAGTGAGCTTGCTCAGAACAAAGAACTGTGCTTCCTACACACACAGGCCATAGCTAGTTCAACTCTGCTTAGGAAACTGAGAAGAACAGTAGTTTTTGCTACATCCAATGCACTTTATTTGCTGGGAACATAGGTGAGTGCATTCCACTGTGTATCTCAATGGGAGCCATGTAGTGACTCTCCTTACCACAAAAGAATTGTTGCTGGTAGGACAATAGACCAAATGTGATTCAACTCCATTTACAAAGGAGAATTCAACCCTGAGTTGTCTTATAAGAAACACACTTTGCTTCTGAGAAAGAAGCACTCTGATACTCTATTGTGTTTCCTATACAGCCAGAACAGTAAGCTTGCTCAGAACAAAGGAACTGTGCTACCTACACACTTGGGGCATATCTTGGTCAATTTTGCTTAGAAAACTGACAAGAACAGTAGCTTCTCTTCTGTCCAATACACTGTACTTGCTGGAAACAAACTCAAGGGGTATTTCCACTGTGTATCTCATTGGGAGCTCAATAGTGACTAGGCTTATCTGAAAAGAACTGTAGGTCATAGGACAAGAGACACATGTGATTAAATTCTGTTTAGGAAGGGGAATTCAACGCTGAGTTGCCTTACAAGAAACACATTCTGCTTTTAAGAAAAAAAGCACTCTTTTCTTTTACAGTGTTTCCAATACACAGGAACAGTGAGCTTGCTCAGAGCAAAGGAACTTTGATTCCTACACACACGTGTCATATCTAGTTCAACTCCGCTTTGGAAAATGATACAAACAGGTGCTTCTCTTCCATCCAATACTCTGCACTTCCTGGGAAAAGATGTGTGTGTTATTTCCATTGTGTATCTCAATGGGAGCTCAATATTGACTGGTCTTACCAGAAGAGAACTGTTGCTTGTAGGACAAGAGACAGGGTGTGATTAAATACAGTTTAGGAATGTGAATTCAGCACTGAGTGCCTTTACAAGAAACACACTCTGCTTTTGAAAAAGAAGCACTCTTCTGCTTTACAGTGTTTCCAGTATAGCGTGAATACTGAGCTTTCTCAGAACAAAAGAGCTGTGCTTTTCCTAGACCCAGGCAATATCTCTTTTAACTCTGGTTTGGAAACTGCTAAGAAAAGTAGCCTGTCTTGCATCAAATGCACTGGACTTTTTGAGAACAGATGCACATGGTATTTCCAATGTGTATGTCAATGGGAGATCAACAGTGAGTGATTTTGTTTATCAGAAAAGAAGTGCTCTTCATAAGAAAGAGAAAGCATTGTGTCAATCTCAGTTTAGGAAGAGAAATTCAACAACAAATCCCTTTCTAGAAACACACTCTGTGTTCTGGAAAGAAGCAGTCTTCCCTTTACTGTGTTTCCAATGCAGCCAGAATGCAGAGCCAGCTCAGAACAAAAGAAATTAGTTTTATAGAGACCCAAGCAATGTCTCTTTCAACTCTGCTTGGTAAACCAATAAGAACAGTAGCATGTCTTACATCCAATGCACTGGATTTGTTGGGAAACGATGCACATGGTACTTCCAATGTGTGTCAACAGGAGCCAAACAGTGACTTTGCTTATCAGAAAAGACCTACAGTTCTTAGGACAAGAGACAACATGTGGTTAAACTCAGTTTAAGAAGAGGAATTCAACAACAAAATCCTTTAAAAGAAACACACTCAGTGTTTCGAGAAAGAAACCCTCTTGCCTTAACTGTGCTTCCAACACAGCCAGAAAAGGGACTACTATAGAACTGTGCTTTTCCGAGATCCAGGTGATAGCTCTTTCAACTCTGCTTAGGAAACTGATGAGAACTGTTGTAGCTAGAGAGTTTTCTCTCTGGGTCCTGCCAAGCCCCAGCAGTCTGACAGCCCACTTATAAAATAAACATACAGATGCTTATATTACTTAAGTTGTTTGGCCTAATGGCTCAGGCTTTTTGTTATCTAGTTCTTATATCTTAAATTTACCCATTTCTATTAATCTATAAGTTTTCAAGTGGATCATGGCTTACTGGTATCTTAACATCTTCTCATGGTGGCAGCTGGCAGCATCTCTCTGCCTTAGCCTTTCACTTTCCAGAATTGTCTTTTCTGCTTGTCCTGCTGATACTTCCTGCCTGGCTACTGGCCAAACAGTGTTTTATTTATACAGAGCAATATCCACAACAAACTGTAGCTTCCCTTACATACAATGCAGTGTACTTCCTGTGAACAGACACAAGAGTTATTTCCACTGTGTATGTCAGATGGAGCCCAACAGTGACTATGATTACCAGAAAAGAACTGCTGTTCATAGGATTAGAGACAGCATGAAGGAAAACTCAGTTTAGTAAGGGAATTCAACTCTGATCCCTTAGAGGAAACATACACTGTGTTTAAGAAAGGAACACCATTCTCTTTGCTGTATTTCATGCAGCCAAAAAGGGGCGCTTGCTTAAAATAAAAAAGAACTATGCTTTCCTGAGACCCAGGCGATATCTCTTTAAACTCTGCTTAGAAATCTGATAAGAACAGTGGCTTCTCTAACATCCAATGCACTGTACTAGCTGGGAATAGACTCGAGTGTTATGTCCACTGTGTATGTCAATGGGAGCCCAAAAGGGACTTTCCTACCAGGAAATAACTCTGTTCATCAGACAAGAGAAAGCATGTAGTCAAACTCATTTTAGAAAGCAGAATTCAACAGGGAGTTCCCTTATGAGAAACATACTCTGTGTTTGAGAAAAAAGCACTGTTCTTTTTTGTGTTTCCAATGCTGTCAAATGGGGGAGCTTGCTCAGAACTAAAGAACAGTGCTTTTCTGACACCTTGGCAATATCTCTTTCAACTCTGCTTAGGAAACTGATGAGAACAGTAGCTTTTATTAAATCCAAGGCACTGTTCTTGCTGGGAAGAGATGCGACTGGTATTTCCACTGTGTATGTCAATGGGAGCCCTAGGAATAGTTTGTTTTCCAGAAAAGAAATGCTCTTCATAGGACAAGAGACAGCATGTGGATAAACTCAGTTTAGGAATGGGAATTCAACCCTGAGTTCCCTTATTAGAAACACACTCTTTTTTTCCAGAAAGAAGCACTCATCTCTTTACTGTGTTTCCAAGGCAGTTATAAGGGGGAGCTTGCCCAGAACAAAAGATCTGTGTCTTTTTGAGACCCAGGCAATATCTCTTTCAACTCTGCTTAGAAAAATGATAGGGCCGGGCAGTGGTGCCGCATGCCTTTAATCCCAGCACTCGGGAAGCAGAGCCAGGCAGATCTCTGAGTGTTCAAGGCCAACCTAGACTACCAAGTGAGTTCCAGGAAAGGCACAAAGCTACACAGAGAAACCCCATCTTGAAAAAAAAAACCAAAACAGAAAAATGATAGGAACAGTAGCTTCTCATACATCCAATGCACTGTACTTGCTGGGAACAGACGACAGTGTTGTTTCCACTGTGTATTTCAAGGGAAGCCCAAAAGTGACTTTGCTTTCCAGAAAAGAACTGCTCTTCTTAGAACATTAGACAGCATGTGATTAAACTCAGTTTAGGAAGGGGAACTCATCCCCAAGTTCCCTTACAAGAAACACACTCTGAGTTCAATAAAGAAGCATTATTCTCTTCACTGTGTTTCCAATGTAGCAGGAGGAGACACTTGCTGAGAACAAAAGATCTGTCCTTTCCTGAGACCTTGGAGATATCTCTCTCAACTCTGCTTAGGAAACTGATAAGAACAGTAGCTTTTCTTACATCCAATGCACTGTACTTGCTAGGAACAGACCCCAGTGGTATTTCTACTGTGTATGTCAATGGGAGCCCTACAGTGACTTTGCTTACCAGTAAAAAACTGTTGTCCTTAGAACAAGAGACAGCATGTGGTTAAACTCAGTTTAGGAAGGGTAATTTGAACCCCAGTTCCCTTATGAAACACTCACTCTGTGTTTGAGAAGGAAGCACTCATCTGTTTAATGTGTTTCCAATGCAGCCAGAAGGAAACGCTGGATCAGAAAGAATGAACTGTGCTTTTCTGAGTCCCAGGAGATATCTCTTTGAACTATGCTTAGGATACTGTTGACAACAGTAGCTTCTCTTATATCCAATACACTGTACTTACTGGAGACAGACACAAATGGTATTTCCACTACGTATGTCAATGGGATCCAAACAGTGACTTTGATTACCAGAAAAGAACTGCTGTTCATAGGACAAGAGACAGCATGGGGTTAAACTCAGTTTAGGAAGGGGCATTCATCCCGAGTTCCCTTACTTGAAACACACTCTGTGATTGAGAAAGAAGCACTCTTTTATTTACTGTGTTTACAAGGCAGCCTGAAGCAGGAGCTTGTTCAGAACTAAAGAATTGTGCTTTTCCTAGACCCTGGTGTAATCTCTTTCACCTCTGCTTAGGAAACTGATAAGAACAGTAGCTTCTCTTACATCCAATGCACTGCACTTGCTGGGAACAGATGCCAGTGGTACTTCCACTGTGTATGTTAATAGGAGCACAACAGTGACTTTGCTTTCCAGAAGAGAACTGCTGCTTGTAGTACAAAGGACCACATGTGGTTAAACTGAGTTTAGGAAGGGGAACTCAACACCAAGTTCCCTTATGAGAAACAAACTCTGTGTTCAAGAGAGTAGTGCTCTTCTCTTAACTTGGTTTCCAATACAGCCAGAAAGGGGAGCTTGCTCAGAACAAAAGAACTGTGCTTTTCTGAGACCCTTGCAATATCTCTTTCAATTCTGCTTAGAAAAGTGATGAGAACAGTAGCTTCTCTAATATCCAATGCAGTGTACTTGCTAGGAACATCTTCCAGTGATATTTCAACTGTGTATTTCATTGGGAGCCCAACAGTGTCTTTGCTTACCAGAAAGAACTGCTGTTCTTAGGACAAGAGACAGTGTGTGGTTAAACTTAGTTTAGGAAGGCGAATGCCACCCCGAGGTCCCTTACAGTAAACACACTCTGTGTTCGAGAAAGAAGCACTCTTCTCTTTACTGTGTTTCCAAGACAACCAGAAATGAGTGCTTGCTCAGAACTAAAGAAATGTGCTCTTTAGGACCCCAGTGATATCTCTTTCAACTTTGCTTAGGAAACTGATGAGAACAGTAGCTTCTCTAATATCCAATGCACTGTACTTACTATGAACAGATTCGAGTGACATTTCCACTGTGTATGTCAATGGGAGCCCAACAGTGACTTTGCTTATCAGAAAAGAACTGCTGTTCTTAGGACAAGAGACAGCATGTGGTTAAACTCAGTTTAGGAAGGGGAACTCAACCTCGGTTCCCTTACAATAAACACAATATGTGTTCAAGAAAGAAGCACTCTTCTATTTACCGTGTTTCCAATGCAGCCATAAGCATGAGCTGGCTCAGAAAAAAAAGACCTGTGCTTTTCTGAAACCCTGGTGATATCTCTTTGAACTCTGCTTAGGAAACTGATAAAAACAGTAGCTTCTCTTGCATCCAATGCACTGAAATTGCTGGGAACAGATGCGAGTGGTATTTCCACTGTGTATGTCAATGGGGCCCCAACAGTGAGTTGGCTTACCAGAAAAGAACTGCTGTTCTCAGGACAAGAGACAACATGTGATTAAACTCAGTTTAGAAAGGTAAATTCATCCCTGAGTTCCCTTGCAAGAAACACACTGTGTTAGAGAAAGAATCACTCTTCTCTTTACTGTGTTTCCAGACAGTCAGAAGGGGGTGCTAACTCAAAACTAAAGAACTGTGCTCTTTCAGACCTGGCAATATCTCTTTGAACTCTGCTTAGGAAACTGATAAGAACAGCAGCTTCTCTTACATCCAATGCACTGTGCTTTCTGGGAACAGACACCAGTGGTATTTCCACTGTGTATGTCAATGGGAGCCCAACAGTGACTTTGCTTACCAGAAAAAAACTGCTTTTCATAGGACAAGATACAGTGTGTGGTCAAACTCAGTTTAGGAAGGGAAAGTCAACACCGAGTTCCCATAAGAAACACAATTTGTGTGCAAGAAAGAAGTACTCTTCTCTTTACTGTGTTTCCAAAGCAGCCAGAAGGGGGCACTTGCTCAGAACAAAAGAACTGACCTTTCCTGAGACCCATGCAATATCTCATTCGACTCTGCTTAGGAAAATGATAAGAACAGTAGCTTTTCTTACGTCCAATGCACTGTACTTGCTCGGAACACACATAAGTGGTATTTCCGCTGTGCATTTCAATTGGAGCCCAACAGTGACTTTACTCTCCAGAAGAGGACTGCTCTTCTTAGAACAAGAAACAGCATGTGGTTAAACTCTGTTTAGGAAGGGGAACTCAACCCCAAGTTCCCTTACAAGAAACAAACTCTGTGTTAGAGAAAGAAGCACTCTTCTCTTTATTGTGTTTCCAAGGCAGTCAGAAGGGGGAACTTGCTCAAAACTAAAGAACTGTGCTCTTCCAGACCTGACAATATCTCTTTCAACTTTGCTTAGGAAACTGATGAGAACAGTAGCTTCTCTTCCATCCAATGCACTGTACTGCTGGCAACAGAAGCGAGTGGTATTTCCACTGTGTATTTCAATTGGAGCCCAATAGTGACTTTGCAATCCCAAAAAGAACTGGTCATCTCAGGACAAGAGACAGCATGTGGTCAAACTCAGTTTAAAGATGTGAATTAAACACTGTGTTCCCTTAAGGGAAACACACTCTGTGTTCTGGAAAGAAGTACTATTCTCTTTACTGTGTTTCCAATGCATCCAGAAGGGGGAGCTTGTTCAGAACAAAAGAACTGTGCTTTTTCCAGACCCAGGTGATATCTTTCTCAACTATGCATAGGAAATTGATAGGAACTGTAGCCTATCTTACATCCAATGCTTTGTACTTGCTGGGAACAGATGTGAGTGGTATTTCCACTGTGTATGTCAATGGGAGCCCAGCAGTGACTTTGCTTACCAGAAAAGAACTGGTGTTCTTAGGATAAGAGACAGCATGTGACCAAACTCAGTTTAGCAAGGGAAATTCAACCCCAAGTTCCCTTACACGTAAAATACTCTGTGTCAAGAAAGAAGCACTCTTTCTTTACAGTGTTTCCAATGCAGCCATAAGATAGACCTTGTTCGAAACAAAGGAACTGTGCTTTCCCGGTACCCAGACCATCTCTCTTTCAACTCTGCTTAGGAAACTGATAAGAACAGTAGTTTCTCTTACATACAACACACTGTACTTGCTGGGAACACACACCAGTTGTATTTCCACTGTGTATTTCAACGGGAGCCCAACAGTGACTTTGCTCTCCAGAAAAGAACTGCTGTTCTTAAGGACAGGAGACAGCGTGCCTTTAAAGTCAGTTTAGGAAGGGGAATTCATTCCTGAGTTCCTTTACCAGAAACACACTCTATGAAGTACTCTTCTCTTTACTGTGTTTCCAATGCAGCCAGAAGGTGGAGCTGTTCAGAACTAAAGACCTGTGCTTTTAGTGACCCGGCGATATCACTTTCCACTCGGGTTAGGAAACTGATAAGAACAGCAGCTTCTCTGCATCCAATGCACTACCTGCTGGGAAGAGACACCGGTGGTATTTCCATTGTGTATTTCAATGGAAGCTCAACAGTGACTTTGTTTACTAGAAAAGAACTGCTGTTCTTAGGACAAGAGAGAGCATGTGGTTACACTCAGTCTAGGAAGTGGAATTCATCCAGCATCTCACTTACAGGAAATACACTCTGTGTTCCAGAAAGAAACACTCTTTACTTTACTGTGTTTCCAAGGCAGTCAGAAGGGGGAACTTGCTCAAAACTAAAGAACTGTGCTTTTCCAAGACCCTGGTGATATCTCTTTCAACTCTGCTTAGAAAAATGAAAAGAAGAGTAGCGTCTTTTACATCTAATGCACTGTCTTTGCTTGGAACAGACGCCAGTGGTACTTCCACTGTGTATATCAACGAAAGCCTAACAATGTCTTTGCTTTACAGAAAATAACTGTTGTTTGTAAGACAAGAGAAAGCATGTAGTCAAACTGAGTTTAGGAAGGGGAATTAAACACTGAGTTGGCTAAAGAGAAACACACTCTGTGTTCAAGAAAAAAGTGCTCTCCACTTTACTGTGTTTCTAATGCAGCCAGAAAGGCGAGCTTGCTCAGAACTAAAGAACTGTGCTTTTGTAAGACACTGATGATATCTCTTTCACCTCTGCTTTGAAAAATGATAAGAGTAGTAGCTTCTTTTGCATCCAATGCACTGTACTTTCTGGGAATAGATGCCAGTGGTATTTCCACTGTGTATGCCAATGGTAGCCCAACAGTGTTTTTGCTTACCAGAAAAGAACTGATGTTCATAGGACAAGAGACAGCATGAAATCATACTCAAGTTTGGGAAGGGACTTCAACATCGAGTTGCCTTACAAGAAACACACTCTGTGTTCAAGAAAAAAGTACTCTTCTCCTTAATGTGTTTCCAAAGCATCTAGAAGGGGGAGCTTGCTGAGAACTTAAACACTGTGCTTTTGCAGGACCCTTGGAACATCTCTATCAACTCTGCTTAGGAAAATGATAAGAACTGTAGCTTCTCTTACATCCAATGCACTGTACTTGCTGGGAACAGATGCCAGTGGTATTTCCACTGAGTATGTCAATGGCAGCCAAACATTGAATTTGCTTACCAAAAAAGAACTGCTATTCATAAAATAAGAGACAGTATGTGGTTAAACTCATTTTAGGAAGGGGAAATCAACACTGAATTCCCTTTCAAGAAACACCCTCAGTGTTTGAGACAGAAGTACTCTTCTCTTTACTGTGTTTCCAATGCATGCAGAAGAGGGAGCTTGCTCGGAACTAAAGGACTGTGCTTTTCTGAGACCCTGTTGATATTTTTTTTCAACTCTGCTTAAGAAACTGATAAGAAGAGTAGCTTCTCTTACATCCAAAGCTGTGTACTTGCTGGAAACAGATGACAGTGGTATTTCCACTGTGTATGTCAATGGGAGCCCAACACTGACTTTGCTTATCAGTAAAGAACTGCTGTGCTTAGGAAAAGAGACAGCATGTGGTTAAACTCAGTTTAGGAAGGGGAATTCATCACCGAGTTCCCTTAGAAGAAACACACTCTGTTTTCGAGACAGAAGCACTCTTCTCTTAACTGTGTTTCCAATGCAGCCAGAAGAGGGAGATTGCTCAGAACAAGAGAATTGTGCTTAACTGAGACCTAGGTGATATCTCTTTCAATTCTGATTAGGAAACTTATTAGAACAGTAGCTTCTCTTACATCCAATGCACTGTAATTGCTGGGAACAGATGTGAGTGGATTTCCACTGTGTATGTCAATGGGAGCCCAACAGTGGCTTTGTTTACCAGAAGAGAACTACTGTTTGTAGGACAAAAGACAGCATGTGGTTAAACTCAGTTTATGATGGAGACTTCAATACTGGGTTCATTCACAAGGAACACACTCTGTTTTCGAGAAAGAAGTACTCTTCTCTTTATTGTGTTTCCAATGCAGCCAGAAGAGGGAGCTTGCTCAGAACAAGAGAATTGTGCTTTCCTGAGACCCAGGTAATTAATATCTCTTTCAACTCTGCTTAGGAAACTGATATGAACAGTACTTTCTCTTACATCCAATACACTGTACTGCTGGGAACAGACTTGACTGGTATTTCTACTGTTTATTCAATGGGAGCCCAACAGTGACTTTGCTTACCAGAGAAGATCTGTTGTTTGTAGGGGAACAGGCATCATGTGGTTGAACTCAGTTTATGAAATGAGATTCAACACAGGGTTCGCTTACAAGAAACACACTCTGTTTTTGAGAAAGAAGCACTCTTCTCTTCCCCAAGTTTCCACTGTGACTATAAAAGTGAGATTGCTCTAAAGAAAAGCACAGTTCTTCTTAGAAACACAGGCGAAGCCTTTTACAACTCTGCTTTTTAAACTAGTAAGAACAGTGGCTTCTCTTACATCCAACTCACTGTCCTTGCTGGGAACATTTGCAAGTTGTATTTCTACTGTGTATATGAATGTGAGCACAACAGTGACTTTTCTTACCATATAAGAATAGTTCATTCTAGGACAAGTGGCAACATGTGATGTAGCACGTATCTTAAAATGTCTTATTAATAAAAACAATGTTGAGCCAGGTACTGGTGTCAATGCTGGAATTTCAGAGAAGGAGAAGAAGCCACAGCCACCTCACCTTCCAAATTCCTTAGCTGATCCTGTTTTCTCAGACTGGAAATCTCTGAGTCCTCATCCAGAATGAATCTCAAGTGAACTGTGGCTCAAAAGCCTAAAAGCTTAACCAACCCTAGTTCCTGTTCCTCACACTTTATATACCTTTCTGTTTTCTGCCATAGCTTCCTGGGATTAAAGACATGTGTCACTATGCCTGGCTGTTTACAGTGTGGCCTTGAACTCACAGAGATCCAGACGTATTTCTGCCTCTGGAATGCTAGGATTAAAGGTGTGAGTGCCACCATTTTCTGGCTTCTATGTCTGCCTAGTGGCTGTTCTGTTCTCTCACCACAGACAAGTTTATTAGAGTGCACAATATTTTGGGGAACACAATACCACCACAGTGTGGTTAAACTTCATTTCTGAAAGAGAATTAAACACCCAGTTCCCTTACAAATAACACATTATGTTTCAACAAAGAAGCACTCTTCTCTTACTGTATTCTCAATGCGACTGGAACAGTGAGCTTTCTTAGAACAAAAGCACTGTGCTTCCTAGTAACACAGGCAATATCTCTTTCAACTCTGCTCAGGAAACTAAGTACTGTGGTTTCTCCTGTATCCAATGCACTTTCCAGGCTGGGAACAGATGCAAGTTATATTTCCACTGTGTATAATATTGGAGCACAACAGAGACTTTGCTTACCAGAGAAGAACTGTTTGTTCTAGGACAAGAGGCAACATGGGGTTAAATTTGTTTCTTATAGGTAATTCAATGCCCAGTTCCCTTACAAGAAACACACTTTCTTTTTGAGAAAGAAGCACTGTTCTATTTACTGTTTTCCCAATGAGACTGGAACAGTGAGCTTACTCAGAACAAAAGCACTGTGCTTCTTAGAAACACAGGCGTTATCTCTTTTAACTATGATACTGATAAGAACTATGGTTTCTCTTACATCCAGTGCAAGGTCCTTGCTGCAAGCAGATGTGAATTGTATTATCACTGTACATATGAATGGTAGTACAGGAGTGATTTTGCTTACCAGAGGAGAAATGTTCATTCTAGCACAAGAGGCAACATGTGGTTAAACTGCATTTATTAAAGGGAATTCAATGCCCAGTTCCATTACAAGAAACACACTTTTCTTTTTTAGAAGAAGCACTCTTTTGTTTACTATGTTCCCAATGCAACTAGAAAAATGAGCATGCTCAGAAGAAAAGCACTGTGCTTGCTTGAAACACAGGCCATATCGCTTTCAAACTGCCCAGAAAACTGTTAAGAACTGTGGTTTCCCTTGCATCCAATGCATTGTCCTTGCTGGGAACTGAAGTGAGTTGTATTTCCACTGTGTATATGAATGGGAGCACAGCAGTGATTTTGCTTACCAGAGAAGAGCTATTCATTCTAGGAAAAGAGGCAACCTATGGTTAGACTGAGTTTATGAATGGAAATTTAACACCAAGTTCCCTTACAAGAAATACACCTGGTTTTTGAGAAAGAAGCACCATCTCTTTACTGTGTTCCCAATGCGACTGGAACAGTGACCTTGCTCAGAACAAGAGACCTGTGTTTCCAAGAAACACAGGCATTAGCTCTTTCAACTTTCCCCAGGAAACTGATAAGAACTGTGGTTTCTCTTACACCCAACACACTGTCCTTGCTAGGAACAGATTTGAGTTGTATTTCCACTGTGCATATGAATGGGAGTGAAACAGTGACTTTGTTAACCAGAGAAAAACAGTTTGTTCTCGAAAAGAAGCAACATGTGGTTAACCTGCATTAATGAAGGGGAATTCAACACCCAGTTACCTAACAAGAAACACAATTTGTTTAAGTAAAGAAGTACTCTTCTCTTATTGTGTTCCCAGTGAGACTAGAACAGTGACTTTGCTAAGAACAAAAGCACTGTGCTTTCTAAAAACACAGGTGATATCTTTTTAAAATCTTCTCAGGAAACTGATAAGAACAGTGGCTTCTCTTACTTCCAACACCTTGTCCTTTTGTGGATCAGACGTGAATTGGATTTCCACTCTATATGAATGAGAAAGCAACAGTGACTTTGCTAACTGAGAAGTATTGTTGTTTCTAGGACAAGAGGCAACATGTGGTTAAACTGCATTTCTAAAAGAGAATTCAATGCATTTTCCCTTATAAAAAATGCACTTTGTTTTTGAGAAAGAAGCACTCTTGTTTTTACTGTCTTTCCAAAGCAACTAGAAAAGTAAGCATGCTCATAATATAAGCACTGTGGATTCTTGAAACACATGTGAATTCTCCTTCAGCTCTGCACAGGAATCTGAAAAGAAAAAATGGCTTCTTTATCATCTAAAGCACTGTCCTTGCTGGAAACAAATGGGAGTTTTATTTTCCCTGTGTATAAAATGGGAGTCCATCAGTGGCTTTGCTTGCCAGAGAAGAACTGTTGTTTCTAAGACAAAAAGCAACATGTGGTTAAATTATGTTCATGAAAAGGAATTCATCGACTAGTTCTCTTACAAGAAACACACTTTGTTTTCAATACAAGCACTCCTCACTTTATTGTATTTCCACTGTGACTAGAACAGTGAGCTTGCTCACAAAAAAGCACTGTGCTTTCTAGAAACACAGGTGATGTCTGTATCATCTGTGCACAGGAAATGATAAGAATTATGGCTTCTCTTACATCCAAGACACTGTCCTTCCTTGGAACAGAGGGAAGCTGTATTTCCACTTTGTATATGAATGTGAGCACAACAGTGACTTTGCTTACCACAGAAGAATAGTTCATTCTAGGACAAGGGGCAACATGTGATTAAACTGTGTTTCTGAAAGGGAATTCAATGCCCAGTTCCCTTACAAGAAACACACTTTATTTCAAGAAAGAAGCACTCTTCTCTTTTCTGTGTTCCCAATACAACTGGATCAGTGAGTTTGCTCAGAACAAAAGAATTCTGCTTCCCTGAAACACAGGCAACATCTCTTTCAACTCTGCTCAGGAAACTGATATAAACAGTGGCTTCTCTTACATCCAATGCACTATTCTTGCTGGGATCTGATTCGAGCTTTATTTCTACTGTGTATGAGAATGAGAGTGCAAAAGTAACATTGCATATCAGAGTAGAACTGTTGTTTCTAAGACAAGAAGCAACATGTCGTTTTACTGCATTTATTAAAGGGATTTCAATGCCCAATTCCCTTACCAGAAACACACTTTGTTTTCAAGAAAGAAGCACTCTTCTCTTGACTGTGTTCCCAATGCTACTGGAATAGTGACCTTGCTCAGAACAAAAGCATTGTGCTTCCTAGAAACACAGGTGATATCTCTTTCAATACTGCTCAGGAAATGATAAGAATAGTGGCCTCTTTTACATCCAATGCACTGTCTTCACTCTGAACAAACGCACTGTGTATATGAATGTGAGTGTAACAGTGACTTTGCTGACCATAGAAGTAGTGTTGTGTCTAGGACAAGGGTCTATATATGGTTAATCTGCATTTATAAGATGAATTCCACACCAAGTTATCTAGAAGACATACATTTTGTTTTCAAGTAAGAAACACTCTTCTCTTTATTGTATCCACAACAGAAATACAACGGTAAGCTTGATCAGAAGAAAAGCACTGGGTTTCCTAGAAACACAGATGGTATCTCTAAGAAATATACTCAGGAACTTAAAAAGAATGATGGCTTCTCATTCCCACGGAACACCCACCCAACTTGGCCCCATTTGCTGGCCATCAGGCAGGGCTCCTGCAGGAAGGCTTCCCCTTCACCAAGACCTGTCAGTAGACCCTGCAATCTATACTCCCTGCCTCTATATTCATTGCCCGAGACCCCAGCTATTTCCTGAGACTTGGAAACCAACCCCCAGATCTCATCAGGCCTAGTGAGAGAGCTCTCATTGGACAAAGAGCTGTCATTGGACCAAGAGTAACCTCAGCAGACAGGGAATCTGCCAGCCCTCATTAGACCAAGAGTGGCTTTCTGAGAAGTAGAATCTGCCATCTCTCATTGGACCAAGAGAGACTTCCTGAAACACAGTATCTGTCAGATCTGACTGGGCCAAGAGCCCTGATAAAATCAAGAATGTATCTGTGAGTCACAGATCAACTAGCTTGGGTTGACCCAAGAGCAGATCCCTGAATCTGCTTGATCCAATTAGACCAAGAGCTAAGATTATACCCAGAAAGGCCCCCTGAGACACAGACACAACAAGCACAGAGTGGACCAACAACAACTCACTCAGACACAGGTACCTCATACCTATTAGATAAGGAGATGGACAGACATCAAAGCAGAAGTACGTAGACCAACACAAAGAACAATACAGCATCACCAGAACCTAGCCCTCCTCCAATAGCAAGAACTGAACATCACAAGGTAGAAGAAGCTGAAGAAAGTGACCATAAGAACAGCATCATGAAGATGTTAGAGACCTTTCTCAAAAAAAAAATGAAAAATGAAATTGAGGAAAGAACAAACAAAAAAGTAGAAGAAATTAATAAAGAAATTGAGAAAAAGACAAACAAAAAAATTGGAAGAAATAGAGGAAAAGACAAATAAAAAATTGGAAGAATGCAATAAATCCCTTAAAGAAAACCATGAAAAAGCAATCAGCAGGTGAGGGAAACAGTTCAAGACCTGAAAAGGGAAATAGAAACAATGAAGAAGATACAAACAGAGGGAATGCTGGAAACAGAAAATCTGAGTAAACAAATAGGATAACCAACAGAATACAAGAGATGAAGGAGAGGATCTCTGGTATAGAGGATACAATAGAGGATTCATTAGTTAAAGAAAATACCAAAGCCAAAAAAGTTATAACACAAAATGTACAAGAACTCTGGGACACCATGTAAAGACCAAACCCAAGAATAATAGGGATAGAGGAAGGAAAAGAATACCAACTCAAAGGTACAGAAAATATATTCAACAAGATCATAGAAGAAAACTTTCCCAACTTAAAGAAGGAAATACCTATGAAGATACAAGAAGCCTATATAGAACACCAAACAGACTAGACTCCCCCAAAAAAGTCACAAAATAATTAAACAACTAAACCTACAGAATAAAGAACGAATATTAACAGCAGCAAAGGAAAAAGGCCTAGTGACTTATAAAGGCAAACCCATCAAATAACACCTGTTTCTCAATGGAGACTTTGAAAACCAGAAGGACCTGGACACATGTAATGCAGACACTAAGAGAATATAGATGCCAGCCTAGAGTAATATACCCAGCAAAATTTTCAATCACCATAGACAGATTGAACAAGACATTCCAAGAAAAAAACAGATTTAAACAATACCTATCCACAAATCCAGCTCTACAGAAAGCACTAGAAGGAAAATTTCAACCTAAGGAAGTGAGATACACCCCAGAAAACAGAGGCAATAGATAACCCCAGAGCAGTAAACCCCAAAGAAGAAAAGTACACATACACTACCACCAAAAGATAACAGGAACTAACAATCACTGGTCATTAATATCCCTTAATATCAATGGACTTAATTCACCTATAAAATGACACAGGCTAACAGAATGGATACAAAAGCAGGACCAATCTTTCTGCTGCATACAAGAAACACACTTCAATTTCAAAGACAGACACTACCTCAGAATAAAAGGCTGGGGAAAGTCTTTCCAATCAAATGGTCTTAAGAAGCAAGAAGGTGTAGCCATCCTAATATCCAGCAAAATAGACTTCAAACTAAAATCAATCAAAAGACATCAATAAGGACTTTACATACTCATCACAGGAAAGATCCACCAAGATGAAGTTTCAATTCTGAACATTTATGCCCCAAACAAAAGGATACCCACATATGTAAAAGAAATATTACTAAAGCTTAAATCACATGTAAAACCCCACACATTAATAGTGGGAGACTTCAACAGCCCACTCTCACCAATGGACAGATTTGCAAAATTGAAACTTAACAGAGAAATAAGGGACTTAACTGATGTTATGACTAAGATGGACTTATATCTACAGACCATTCTATCCTAACAAAAAAGAATATACCTTCTTCTCAGCACCCCATGGAATCTTCTCTAAAATTGACCACATACTCAGCCACAAAGCAAATCTCAACAGATACAAAAAAATTGGAATAACCTCTTGTGTTCTATCAAACCACCATGGTTTAAAGTTAGATTTCAACAACAAAAATTACAGAAAGCCTACAATCTCATGGAAACTTAATAATGCTCAACTGAATCACCAATGGGTCAAGGAAGGAAAAAATAAAGAAAGCAATTAAAGACTTTCTAGAGATCAGTTAAAATGAATATACCTTATACCCAAACCTATGGGACACTATGAAAGCAATGTTAAGAGGAAATTTCATCACACTAAATGCCCACATAAAGAAGTTGGAGAAATCTCACACTAGTGACATAGTGACTTAACAGCACATCTGAAAGCCCTAGAACAAGAAGAAGCAAAGTCACCCAGGAGGAATAGATGCCAGGAAATAATCAAATTGAGAGTTGAAATCAATAAAATAGAAACAAAGAAAACAATACAAAAATCAATGAAACAAAGAGTTGGTTCTTTGAGAAAATCAACAAGATAAGCCCTTATCCAGACTAACCAAAAGGCAGAGAGAGCGCATCCAAATTAGCAAAATCAGAAATGAAAAGGGAGACATAACAAGTAGTACTGAAGAAATCCAGAGAATCATCAGGTCATACTTCAAAAACCTTTACTCCACAAAACTGGAAAATCTAAAAGAAATGGATAATTTTCAGGGTAGATATCACATACCTAAGTTAAATCAAGACCAGATAAACTATTTAAATAGACCAATAACCCCTAAGGAGATAGAAACAGTCATTAAAAGTCTCCCAACCAAAAAAAAAAATAAAAAGCCGAGGAACAGATGGTTTCAGTACAGACTTCTACCAGATCTTCAAAGAAGAGATAATACTCTTTAAATTGTTCCACACAATAGAAACAGAAGGAACATTACAAAACTCATTTTATGATGTTATAATTACCCTGATTCCCAGACTAAACGAAGACGTAACAAAGAAAGAGAACTACAGACCAATCTCCCTCATGAACACTGATGCAAAAATACTCAATAAAATATTGGCAAACAGACTCCAAGAACACATCAAAACAATTATCCACCATGATCATGTAGGCTTCATCCCAGTGATGCAAGGATGGTTCAACATACAAAAGTCTATCAATGTAATACACTATATAAACAAACTGAAAGAAAAAAACCACATGCTCATCTCACTAAATGCTGAAATGCCAGCACCATTTGTTGAAGATGCTTTCTTTTTTCCATTGTGTAGTTTTGGCTTCTTTGTCAAAAATCATATGTTCATAGGTGTGCAGATTAATGTCAGACCTTCATGATAAAGGTCTTGGAGAGATTAGGAATGCAGGGACCATACCTCAACATAATAAAGGCAATTTGCAGCAAGTCAAGAACCAACATCAAAGTAAATGGAGAGAAACTCAAAGCGATTATTCTAAAATCAGAAACAAGATAAGGCTCTCTACTCTCCCCATACATATTCAATATAGATAGCACTTGAAGTTCTAGCCAGAGGAATAAAACAACATAAGGAGATCAAAGGGATATAAATTGGAAAGGAAGAAGTCAAGCTTTCCCTATTTGCAGATGACATGATAGTACATATAAGTGACCTCAAAAATTTGACCAAGGAGCTCAGAGAGCTTATAAACAACTTCAGCAATGTAGCGGGATACACAATTAACTCAAAAAATCAGTAGCCCTCCTATATACAAATGACAAGTGGGCTGAGAAAGAAATCAGAGATACATCACCCTTTACAAATAGTGACAAGGAATATAAAATACCTTGGAGTAACTCTAACTAAACAAGCAAAGGACCTGTATGACAAGAACTTTAGTTGCTGAACAAAGAAATTGAAGAAGATGTCAAAAAATGGAAAGATCTCCCATGCTCATGGATAGGTAGGATTAACATAGTAAAAATGGCAATCTTACAGAAGCAATTTACAGATTCAATGCAATCCACATCAAAATCCAAACACAATTCTTCACAGACCTCGAAAGAAGAATGCTCAACTTCATATGGAAAACCAAAAAACCCAGGATAGCCAAAAGAATCCTGTACAGTAAAACAACCTCTGCAAGCATCACAATCCCTGACTTCAAGCTCTATAATAGAGCTACTGTAATAAAAACAGCTTAGTACTGGCATAAAAATCAACATGTGGACCAATGGAACCAAACTGAAGACCCTGACATTAATGTGCACACCTATGAACATATGATTTTTGACAAAGAAGCCAAAAGTGCACAATGGAAAAAAGAAATTATCTTCAACAAATGGTGCTGGCATAACTGGATATCAGCATGTAGAAGGCTGCAAATAGATCCATATCTGTCACTGTGCACAAAACAAGTCCAGGTGGATCAAAGACCTCAACATAAATCCAGTTACTCTGAACCTGATAGAAGAGAAAGTAGGAAGGAGTCTTGAACGAATTGGCATCAGAGATCACTTCTTAAATATAACACCAGTAGCACAGACACTGAGAGAAACAATTAATAAATGGGACTACTTGAAACTGAGAAGCTTTTGTAGAGCAAAGGACATGGTCAAAGAGACAAAATGACAGCATACAGAATGGTAAAAAGTCTTCACCAATCCCACATCTGACAGATGGCTGATATCAAGAACATATAAAGAATTCAAGAAATTAGACATCAAAATACCCAACAGTCCAATTTAAAAAATGGGCTAAAGAGCTAAACAGAATTGTCAAGAGAGGAAACTCAAATGGCTGAAAGACATTTAAGAAATTGCTCAACATGCTTAGTAATCAGGGAAATGCAAATCAAAATGCCTCTGATATACCATCTTATACCCATCAGAATGGCTAACATCAAAACACTGAAGACAGCCTTTGTTGGAAAGGATGTTGAGCAAGGCAAACACTCCTCCACAGTTGGTGGGATGTAGTGGGTAGCCATTCCAACCTTGATCTGGAAGTTCCAACCCCCATTGAGGCTTCGGTAACTGTCACACCTACAAGGAGGGGCCAAGAGAGGATCCTGAAAACCCGAGATCCGGATGTACTGGCTCTCTTGGTTCCTGGACCCTGGACGCTTTAGGTAGACTGAGCAGAGTTCTCCAGAAAACACCACCGGACTGTTGGACGCTTTAGGTAGACTGAGCAGAGTTCTCCAGAAAACACCGCCGGACTGTGACACACCTTTCCCAGACCCTGCAACCTACCTATCCCTTCACTTGTAAGTTACTCCACTAAATAAACCTCCCTTTTAACTACATGGAATGGCCTTAATAATTTCACCAATAGTGGGAATGCAAACTTGTACAACCACTTTGGAAATCAATATGGTGCTTTCTTAGAAAATTGGGAATCAACGTCCCTCAGGACCCAGCTATACCACTCTTGGGCATATACCCAAGGAATGTTCAATCATTCCACAAGGACATATTCTCAGCTCTGTTTATAGCAGCATTATTTGTGATATCCAGAACCTGGAAACAACCTAGATGCCCTTCAACTGAAGAATGGATAAATAAAATGTGGTACATATACACAATGGAGTATTACTCAGCAGAGAAAAACAATGACATCATGAGGTGTTCAGGTAAATGGATGGAACTAGAAAAAATCATCCTGAGTGAAGTAACCCAGACTCAGAAAGACAAACATGGTATGTACTCACTCATAGGAAGATACTAGATGTAAAATAAAGATGATTAGACTGCAACTCACAACTCCAGGGAGGTTACCTAGTAAAGAAGACCCTAAGAAAGACACAGAGATCACCCAACGATAGAGAAATGGATGAGATCTACATAATCAAACTGGGGGTGAGGGGGCGGTAATAGAAGGCAAAGGTCAGGGGAAAGAGAGCTTAGGGGAGCAGGAGGTCCCAGCTGGATCATGAACAGAGTGGGAGAACAAGAAAAGAGATACCATGATAAATGAAGACCCCATGAGAATAGGAAGAAGCAGAATGCTAGAGAGGTCCCCAGAAATCCACAAAGATACCTCCACTATATTACTGGCAATGGTCTAGAGAGTGCCTGAGCTGACCTACTTTGGTGATAGGGTGGCTGAACACCCTGTCATTATAGAACTCTCATCTAGTGACTGATGGAAGCAGTTGCAGAGATCCACAGCCAAGCCCCAGGTATAATTCCAGGAGTCCAATCAGTGAGAGATAGGAGGGATTTTATGAGCAAGAGATATTAGACCATAATTGGAAAAAGCACAGGGACAAATAGCCAAACTACTGGAAACACATAAACTGTGAACCAATAGCTGAGGAGCCCCCATGAAACTGGACCAGACCCTTTAGATAAGTGAGACAGTTGATTAGCATGAACTGTTTAGGAGGCCCCCAGGCAGTGAAACCAGTACCTGTCCTTGGTGCATGAGCTGGCTTTTTGCTCAGCCTTGGTGTAAGGAGGAGGGCACTGGACGTCCCTCAACTGAGTCTACCAGACTGAGCTGACTCCCCAGAGGAGACCTTGCCCTGGAGGAGGTGGGAATTGGGGGTGGATTGGGCAGGAAGCTGGGGGGAGGAGGGAGGACAGGGGAATCTGTGGCTGATATGTAAAATTAAATTAAATATATACATATATATATATAATTGAAAAAAAATTTTTTAAAAAAACAGTGGCTTCTTTTACAATCAACACACTGTACTTGCTATGAACAAAGGCAAGTTGTATTATCACTGTGTATATGAATGGGATCAGAACAGTGTCTTTGCTTACTAGAGAAGACCTGTTGTTTCAAGGACAAGAGGCAACATGTGTTTAAACCGCTTTCTTGTAAGGGAATTCTAAACCAAGTTCTCTTAAAGAAACACACATTGTTTTTGACAGAAAACATTCTTCTCTTTTCTGTACGAGTTATGAGACTAGAACAATGAACTTGCTCAGATGCAAAGCACTGTGCTTTCTAGAACCACAGACAATATCTCTTTTGACTATGAACTTCATAAAAACAGTGGCTTCTCTTATATCTAATGCATTGTACTTTCTAGGAACAGACTCGAGTTGTATTTATGCTGTGTATATGAATGGGATCTCAAAATTGACTTTGCTTACCAAAATTAACTGTTGGTTCTAGGCCAAGAGGAAACATGTAGTTAACCTGCATTTGTGAAAGGGAATTCCACACTGAGTTCCCTTACAGGAAGGGAACTACTTTTTTTCAAGAAAGCAGCACTTTTCTCTTTACTGCATTAGAATTGCGACTAGAAGAGTGAGCTTGCTCAGAAGAAAAGAACTGTGCTTCCTAAAAATACAGATGATATCTCTATCAACCATGCTCAGAACTTGAAAAGAACAGTAGCTTCTCTTACATCCAACAGATTGTATTTGCTGCAAAAAGAAGTGAGTTGTATTTCCACTGTGTATATGAATGGAAGCACAACAGTGTCTTTTCTTGCCAGAGAAAAACTGTTGTTTTAAGGACAAGAGGCAATATGTGTGCAAACTGCTTTCAAGATAGGGAAAACTGACTTCCTTAAAGAAACACTTTTTTTTTTGAGAAAAAGCACTCTTCTTTTTAACTGGATTAGTAATGTGACTAGAATAGTAAACTTGCTCAAAAGAAAAGCAGTGTGCTTCCTAGAAACACAGTCAAAATCTTTTTCAACTCTGCTCAGGAACTTAACAATTACAGTGGCTTGTCTTATATCCAATGCATCGTAATTGCTGGGAATAGAAGGGAGTTGTATTTCTACTGTGTGTAGGAATGGGAGTAAAAGAGTGACTTCACTCACAAGAGACAAACTGCTGCTTCCAGGACAAGAGGAAACATGTTGTTAAAATAACTTTATGAAATGGAATTCAACACTGAGCCCCTTTACAAGAAACACCCTTTGATTTCAAGAAAAAAGCACTCTTCCCTTACTGCATCAGCAATGTGATTACATCAATGAACTTCCTTGAAGAAAAGCACTGTTCTTCCAGACACCCAGGTGATAACTTTTTCAACTCTGCTCAGGAACATGATAGAAACAGTGGCTTCTCTTACATCCACTACACTGTACTTGCTGGGAACAAACACTAGTCTTATATTCACTGTGTATGTGAATGGGAGTGCAACAGCGATTTTGCTTCCCAGAGAAGAACTGTTGTTTGAAGGACAAAAGACAACATGGGGTTAAACTGTGTTTATGATAGGGAATTTAACACCAAGTTCTCTTACAAGAAACACACTTTGTTTTCCAGAAAGAAGTATTCTTCTGTTACTGTATTAGTAAAGTGACTAGAACAATGAGCTTTCACAGAAGAAAAGCACTGTGCTTCCTAGAAAACATAGGCTATGTCTCTTTCAACTATGCTCAGGAACTGGGTCAAAGAGTAGCTTCTTTTACAACCAATGGATTGTAATTGATTGGAACAGACTCGTCTTTACTTCCACTTTGTATATAAATGGGAGCACAACAGTGACTTTGTTTACTTTAGAAGAACTGCTGGTTTTTTTTTTTTTTTAGGACAAGAGGAAACATGTGGTTAAACTGTGTTTATGAAAGGGAATTAAACACTGAGGTCCCTTACCATAAATGCACTTTGTTATCAAAAAAGAAGCCATCTTTCTTACTGTGTTCCCAATGCAACTAGAACAGTGAGCTTGCTCAGAACAAAAGCACTGTACTTTCTAGAAACACAGGCAATATCTCTTTCAACTCTGCTCAGGAAATTGATAGAAAAAGTGGCTTTTCTTACATTAAAGGAACTGTACTTGTTAGGAACAGATGCAGTTTGTTGTCCACTGTATATGAATGGGAGCACAACTTTGACAACTTTGCTTACTAGAGGAGAAATGTTATTTCTAGGACATAAGGCAACATGTGGTTAAACTGTGATTCTGAAAGGGAATAAAACAGTGAGGTCCCTTCTGAAAAACACACTTTGTTTTTGAGAAAGAAACACTCCTCTATTTACTGTAGCAGCACTGCCACTAGAATAGTTAGCTTGCTCAGAAGAAAAACACTCTGCTTCCAAAAAAACACAGGTGATATCTCTTTCAACCATACTAAGAACAGTGACTTCTCTTCCATACAAGTAAGTGTACTTCTTGGGATCAGACACGCTTGTACCTCTACTGTGTATTTGAATGTTAGCACAACAGTGAATTTGCTTTCAAGAGAAGAACTGTTGTTTCTAGGAAAAAAGGCAACATGTGGTTAAATTGTATTTATGAAAGGGAACACAACACTGAGTTCCCTTACAGGAAACACACTTTTTTTGAGAAAGGAACACTCTTCTCTGAACTGTATCAGCAATGCAACTAGAACAGTAGCTTGCTTAGAAGAAAAGCCTTGTGCTTTGGAGAAAAACAGGTGATTTCAGTTTTAAGCTGTACTCAAGAACATGACAAGTCAGTGGTTTCTGTTAAGTCCAAAGTACTGTACTTGCTGAGAACAGCATCATCTGTATATGAATGGGAGCATAATAGTTACTACAAACTACACCCAGGTGATAACTTTTTCAACTTTGCTCAGGAACATGATAGAAACAGTGGCTTCTCTTACATCCACTACACTGTACTTGCTGGGAACAAACACTAGTCTTATATTAACTGTGTATGTGAATGAGAGTGCAACAGCGATTTTGCTTTCCAGAGAAGAACTGTTGTTTGAAGGACAAAAGACAACATGGGGTTAAACTGTATTTATGAAAGGGAACACAACACTGAGTTCCCTTACAGGAAACACACTTTTTTTTGAGAAAGGAACACTCTTCTCTGAACTGTATCAGCAATGCAACTAGAACAGTAGCTTGCTTAGAAGAAAAGCTTCTTCTAAGAAGAAGAAATGCTTCACAGAGATGAACTGTTGCTTCTAGGACAAGAGGCAACATGTGCTTAAAATGCATTTATGAAATGCAATTCAACACTAAGTTTCCTTACGAGCAATACACTTTGTTTTCAAGAAAGAAGCATTCTTCTCTGAACTGCATCTACAATGCTACCAGAAAAGTGAGCTTGCTCAGAAGAAAAGCCCCATGTTTCCTAAAAACACAAGCAATATCTATGTCAACTCTCCTAGGGAACTTGATAAGAACAATGACTTCTCTTACATCAAATGCACTGTACTTGCTGGGAACTGACGGAGCTTGTATTTCCACTGTGTATATGAATGGGAGCACAACTGAGACTTTGCTTATCAGAGAAGAAATGTTGTTTCCAGGACAAGAGGCAACATATGGTTAAACTGTATTTCTGAACAGGAGCTCAACACAGATTTCCCTTACAAGAAACACACTTTGTTATTGAGAAAGAAGCATTTTTCTGAACTGTATCCACAATGCTAGCAGAACAGTGAGCTTGCTCCAAATAAAAGAAATGACCTTCCTAGAAACACAGGAGATATCTCATTCAACTCTGCTCAAGAATTTCATAAGAACAGTCACTTCTCTTATATCCAAGGCACTGCACAGCCTAAGATGAGAGGCCAGGTTTATTTCCACTGTATATAAAAATGGGAGAATAACCGTGACTTTGCTTATCAGAGAAGAACTGTTGTTTCTAGGACAAGAGGCAACATGTGGTTAAACTGTGTTTATGAAAAGGAATTCAGTGCTAGGTTGCCTTACAAGGAACATGCTTTTTTTTTTTCAAGAAAGAAGCACTCATCTCTAAACTGTATCAGACATGGAACTACAAGAGTCAGCTTGCTCAGAAGAAAGGGCATTGTGCTTTCTAGAAACACAGGCAATATCACTTTAAACTCTGCTCAGAAACTTGATAAGAACAGTGGATTCTCTTTCATCAAACACACTGTACTTGCTGGGAAAGATGAAAGATATATTTCCACTGTGCATATGAATGGAAGCATAACAGTGACTTTGCTTACCAGAGGAGTATTTTTCAGTTGGGAACATACACGTTTGTATTTGTACTGTGTATATGAATTTTAGTGCAACAATGACTTGCTTCCCAGAGAAGAGCTGATGTTTCTAGGACAAAAGGCATCATGTGGTTAAACTACATTTATGAAAGTGAATTCAGCCTGAGTTCTCTTACAAGAAACACACTTTGTTTTGAAGAAAGAATCACTCTCTGCCAAACTGTACCAGCAATGCAACTAGAAGAGTGAGCTTGCTCAGAGGAAAAACACTGTACTTTCTAGAGACACATGAGATATCTCTTTCAACTCTGCACAGGAACTTTAAAACAACAATGACTTCTCTTACACCTAATGCACTGTACTTGCTGGAAACAGACATGGGTCGTATATCCACTGCGTATATGAATAAAAGCATGTTGGCAACTTTGCTTCCCAGAGAAGAATTGTTGTTTCTAGGACAATATGCACTATGTGGTTAAACTGGGTTTGTGAAAGGGAGTTCAACACTGAGTTCCCTTGGAAGAAACCCACTTTGTTTTCAAGAAAGAAGCACTCTTCTCTTTAGTGTGTCAACAATGTGACAAAGAACAGTGAGCTTGTTCAGATGAAAAGCACTGTGCTTCCTAGAAACACAGGAGATATATCTTACATCAGCTCAGGAAATTGATGAAAATGGTGGCTTCTCTTACATCCTACTCACTGTACTTATTGGGGACAGATGCTGGTTGTTTTTCACTGTGTATATGAATGGAAGCACAATAGTGGCTTTGTGTACTGTGGAAGAAGTGTTATTTCTAGGACAAGAGGCAGCATGTTATTAAACTGCATTTATAAATAGGAGTTCAACACCAAATTCCCTTAAAGAAATACACTTTGTTCCACGAAGAAGCACTATTCTCTTGACTGTATCAGCAGTGCCACTAAAACAGTAAGCATGTACAGAAGAAAAACACTGTGCTTCCTTGAAACACAACAGATATCTTTACCAACTCAGCTCAGGAAATAGATAAGAACAGTTACTTCACTTACATGCAAGAAATTGTACTTGCTGGGAACAGACACTGGTTGTTTTCCACTGTGTATGTATATGGGAGAGCAACAGTGACTTTGTTTACTGTAGAAGAAATGTTGTTTCTAGGACAAGAGGAAACATTTGGTTAAACTACATTTATGAAAAGGAATCCAACACTGAGTTCCTTTACAAGAAACACACTTTGTTTTCAAGAAAGAATCAATCTTCTCTGAACTACATCAGCAATGTAAGCATAATAGTTATATTGCTCAAAAGAAAAGCAATGTGCTTCCTAGAAACACAAGTGGTATGTCTTTCAACTATGCTCAGGAACTTGATAAGAACAGGGGATTCTCTTACATCCAAGTCACTGTACTTTCTGGGAACAGACAAGAGTTGTATTTTCACAGTGCATATTAATGGGAATGTAACAGTGACTTTGCATACCAGAGAAGAAGTGTTGTTTCTAAGACAAGAGGCAACATTTGGATAAACTGCATTTATGAAAAGGAATATAACACTTACAGAAAAAACACTTTGTTTTTTGAGAAATAAGCACTCTTCTCTTGACTACATCAGCAATGCCACTAGAACAGTAAGCTTACGCAGAGGAAGATCATTGTGCTTCCTAGAAACACAGGCCATATCTCCTTTACTTCTGCTTGGGAACTTGATAAGAAGAGTGGCTTCTCTTAATTGAACACACTCCACTTGCTCAGAACAGACACAAGTTTTATTTCCACTGGATATATGAATCCAAGAACAAAGGTAAGTTTAGTAATGAGAGAAGAAATTTGTTTCTAGGACAAGAGGCAACATATGTATAACTGCATCTATGAAAGGGAATTCAACACTGAAATCCCTTACAAGAAACCCACATTGTTTCCCAGAAAGAAGCATTCTTCCCTTCAGTGTTTCAGCAATGCAAGTACAACAATGAGCTTGCTCAGAGATAAAGCAATGTGCTTCCTAGGAACACAGGTGATATCCCTGTCAACTCTGCTCAGAAACTTGATAAGAGCAGTGAATTTTCTGACATCCAAGGTACTGTACTTGCAGGAAACAGACACATTTATATTTCCACATTGTATATGAATGAGATCACAACAGTGACTTTGCTTCCCAGAGAAGAACTGTTGCTTCTAGGACAAGAGGCAACATGTGTTAAACTGCATTCATGAAAAGAAATTCAACACTGAGTTCCCTTACCAGAAACACACTTTGTTTTCAAGAAAGAAGCACTCTTCTCTTTTCTGTAGCAGCAATAAAACTAGAACATTGAGCTTTCTCAGAAAAAAAAGCACTATGCTTCCTGAAACACACACGATATCTCTTTCAACTATGCTCAGGAAATTGATAAGAACAGTGGATTCACTTACTGTACTTGCTGGAAACAGATAAGGATTATTTTCCACTGTGTATGTGAATGGGAGTGCAACAGTGACTTTGCTTTCCTGAGAAAAATTGTTGTTTCTAGGAGAAGAGGCAACATGTGATTAACCTGTGTTTAAGAAAGGAAATTCAACACTGCAATTCCTTACAAGAAACATACTTGGTTTTTGAGAAAGAAGCACTCTTCTCTTTAGTTTGTCAGCAATGCAACTAGTACAGTGTTCTTGCTCAGAGGAAAACTCTATGCTATCTAGAAATACGGCCATATCTCTTTCAACTCTGCTCAGGAACTTGATAAGAAGAATGGCTTCTCTTACATGCAAGGGACTGTACTTGCTGGGAACAGAAGTGTTTGTTTTTCCACTTTGTATATCAATGGGAATGCAACAATGACTTTGCTTACCAGAGAAGAACTGTTGTTTCTAGGACAAGAGGCACCATGTGGTTGAACTACATTAATGCAAAGGAATTCAACACCGAGTTCACTTACAAGAAACACACTTTGTGTTTGACAAAAAAGCACTCTACTCTTTACTGTAGCAGCAATGCAAGTAGAACAGTGAGCTTGCTCAGTAGAAAAGCACTGTGCTTCCTAAAACACAGGTGATATCTTTTTCAACTCTGCTCAGGAACATGATAGGAAGAATGACTTTTCTTATATCTGATGCACTGTACTAGCTCTGAACAGATGCATTTGTATTTCCATTGTGCATATGATTGGGAGTGCAACAGAGATTTGCTTCCCCGGAGAAGAACTGATTGTTCCAGCACAAGAGGCAACATGGGGTTAAACTGTGATTATGAAAGAGAATTCAACTCTGAGTTTCCTTACAAGAAACACACTTTGTTTTTTAGAAAGAAGCATTCTTCTCTTTACTGTATAAGTAATCCAAGTTAGAATAGTGAGGTTACTCAGAAGAAAAACACTGTGGTTCCTAGAAACACAAGCAATATCTCTGTAAATTCTGCTAATGAACTTCATGAAAAGAGTGGATTCTCCTACATCCAATGCATGGCACTTGCTGGAAACAGATGTGTGTTTTGTTTCCACTGTGCATATAAATGGGAGTGCAACAGTGACTTTGCTTACTAGAGAAGAACTGATGTTTCTAGGACAAGAGACATCATGTGGTTAAACTGCATTTTTGAGCAGGAATTTCACACCCAGTTGTAGCTAGAGTTTTCCTGCCTGGCCCACAGTCAGGACAAATCTCTCTCACCTGCCAGTCCCACAGCCGCTTAGACCCGACCAAGTAAACACAGAGACTTATATTGCTTACAAACTGTATGGCCGTGGCAGACTTCTTGTTATCTACTTCTTCTATCTTGAATTAACCCATTTCTATTAATCTATAAGTTGCCATGTGGCTCGTGGCTTACCGGCATCTTCACATGCTGTTTCTCATTGTGACAGCTGGCGGTGTCTGTGACTCAGCCTTCCACTTCCCAGCTTTATTCTCCTCCTTGTCCCGCCTATACTGCTTGCCTGGCCACTGGCCAATCAGTGATTTATTTATCGACAAATCAGCAACACACTTCACATACAGACCATCCCACAGCACCCAGTTTCTTTTTACTTTGTTTTTGAGAAAGAAACACTCTCCTCTTTACTGTATCAGCAATGTGACTAGTACAGTGAGTTTGCTCAGTTAGAAAAGCACTGTGCTTCCTAGAAACACAGGTAATATCTCTTTCAACTCTGCTCAGGAACATGATAGTACAGTGGCTTCTCTTACATCCAAAGTACTGTACATGCTGGGATCAGAAGTGAATTGTTTTTCAACTGTTTATATGATTAGGAGCCTAACAGTGACTTTGCCTACTAGAGAAGAACTGTTGTTTAATGGAGAAGAGGCAACACGTAGTTAAACTGACTTTATGAAAGGGAATTCAATACCATCTTCCCTTATAAGAAACACACTTTGTTTTTGAGAAAGAAGCACTTTTCTTTTTACCGTATCAGCAATCCAGTTAGAATAGTGAACTTGCTTAGAAGAAAATCACTGTGTTTTCTAGAAAAACAAGCAATATCTCTTTCAAATCTGCTCAGGAACTTGATCAGAAGAGTGATTCCTCTTACACCCAATGCAGTATACTTTCTAGGAACAGACAGGGGTTCTATTTCCACTGTGTATATTAATGGACGCACATTGGTGACTTTGCTTACCAGAGAATTGTTTCTAGGACAAGACACAATATGTGGTTAAACTATGTTTATGAAAGGGAATTCAACACCTATTTCCATACAAGAAACACACTGTTTTCCAGAAAAATGCACTCTTCTATTTACTGCATCAACAATGTGACTAGAACAGTAAGCTGGCTCAGAAGAAAAGCACTGTTCTTCCTAGAATCACTGGTGGTATCTCTTTCATAGCTGCACAGGAATTTGGTAGGAGCAGTGTCTTCTGTTATGTACTAATCACTGTACATTCTGAGATCAGACACGAATTGTGTTTCTACTGTTTATATCATTGGGAGACCAACAGTGACTTTACTTACCAGAGAAGAACTGTTGTTTCAAGGACAAGAGGCAACATGTGGTTAAACTGCCTTTATGAAAGGGAATTAAACGCTGAGTTCCCTTACAAGAAACACACATTCTATTTGAGAAAGAATCACTCTTTTCTTTACTGTATCAGCAATCAGTTAGAATAGTGAGCTTTCTTAAAAGAAAAGCACTGTACTTCCTAGTAACACAGGTGATATCTCTTTCAATCTGCCCAAAAAATTAATAATAACAGTGGCTTCTCTTACATCAAAGGTATTGTACATGTGGGGAACAGTTGTGAGTTGTATTTCCACTGTGTGTGAATGATAGCACAACAGTGACTTTGCTTATCAGAGAAGAACTGTTGTTTGTAGAACAATAGGCAACATGTGGTAAACTGTGTTTAAGAAAAAGAATTTAATGCTGAGGTGCCTTTCAAGAAACACACTTTGTTTTTGAGAAAGAAGCACTCTTTTCTCAACTGTATCAGTAATTAGATTAGTGAGCTTGCTCAAAAGAAAAGCACTGTGCTTTCTAGAAACACAGGCGATATCTCTTTCAACTCTGCTCAGGAACTTCATAAGAACAGTATCTTCTCTTAAATCAAGTGCACTGTACTTGCTGGGAACTGACATGAGTTGTGTTTCCACTGTGTTTATTAATGGGAGTGCAACAATGACTCTGCTTATCAGAGAAGAACTGTTGTTTCTAGGACAAGAGGCAGCATGTGGTTAAACTGTATTTATGAAAGGGAATTCAACACTGAATTCCCTCCCAAGAAACAACTTTTCATTTTGAGAAGTAAGTACTCTTCTCTTTACTATGTTAGCAATGCAACTAGTGCAGTGTGCCTGCTCAGAGGAAAAGCACTTTGCTACCTAAAATACAGACAATATCCTTTTCAACTCTATTCAGGAACTTGATAAGAAGAGTGACTTCTCTTACATCCAAGGGACTATACTTGCTGGTAACAGAAGCATTTGTTTCTACTTTGTATATCAATGGGATTGCAACAGTGCCTTTGCTTTCTAGAGAAGAAATGTTGTTTCTAGGAATAGAGACAACATGTGATTAAACTGCATTCATGAAAGGGAATTCAATGCTCAATTCCCTTACAAGAAACACACTTTGTTTTTGAGAAAGAAGCACTCTTCTCTTTTCTGTAGCTGCAATGCAACTAGAACAATGAGGTTGCTGAGAAGAAAAGCACTGTGCTTCCTATAAACACAGGTAATATCTCTTTCAACTCTGCTCAGGAACATAATGAGAACTGTGAATTTTCATACATCCAATGCACTGTACTAGTTTTGAACAGACGTGTTTATGCTTGACAGACTTTGTAGACAAATTTCTAAATAGTCTTATTAAATGAAAACACAGAGCCAAATACAGGGCTGCAAGCTGTGAAGATCAGAGCAATAGCGGCCAACTAACCTTAGCTCACCATGTCAACATAGCTTCTGAAGGGAGCCCCTTCCTGTCTAACATACACCTTTATTGCCTTCCTGTTGTGCCTTCCTATTGGCTCTATGCCCAGCCACATGACTTTCTTATCACTGCCTGTCTATATACACCTCCAGTTCTCTATGTTTGGAACTGAGATTAAAGCCATGTGTCACAACACTTGGCTGTGTCCTGGAACACACAGAGAATCTGCCTACCATGTGATCAGATTAAGGGCATGTGCTACCATTGCCTGACTTCTGTTTATGGCTGACTTCTGTTTTTGAGTGATCTCCAGTCAAAGTTTATTTATTAACATACAAATAAAATATCACATTTCACCACAAACAAAATATCACCACATTTCCCCTTTTTTCTAATAAAAATAAAAAAGAATAAAAAAGTTATAACTAAAATAAGAAAAATTACATATAATAAGTACAATAACTATATACAATATATACAAGCAATAAATACATCAACAATGTCTAGTCCATTTTCATTTGATAAACTCAGAGAAAATATTCCATTATCTATCTTATTTTGGTGTGTCCAAAATGTACTTAATTCACTTTCTATCCTAACTTGTATTACCAAATAAAACTATCTTATAATGTCTTTCAAATTTAAATGTTTTACATCTCTTTAGTGAGTTTTTTTTTTCTGGAATTCTTTTTTTTTTTTTTTTTTTTTGGTTTTTCGAGACAGGGTTTCTCTGTGCAGCTTTGCGCCTTTTCCTGGAACTCACTTGGTAGCCCAGGCTGGCCTCGAACTCACAGAGATCCACCTGGCTTTGCCTCCCGAGTGCTGGGATTAAAGGCGTGCGCCACCACCGCCCGGCTTTCTGGAATTCTTAACAAGGAAAACTATAACTATCCAATCTTCAACTAACTATAACTATCTAATCTTCAACTCCCTTAGAGACCCAAGAAGGAAATAGTATTACCTTGTAAAACAGGAAGTACAAACAAGCAGCTTCCAAAAGAATGTGAGTTAACAGAAACAGCCAGCTGCCTGGACAGTCACCTGGAGGTTTCTCCAAAATGTTGGGGCATCATCTTTATCCCATAGGCTTAGTGTATCTGACAGACCCATTTGTGAAGTAGGGTGTACACAAGGCCTGTAGCTTGACCTCACATTCTGTGGGACTAGTCCATGTACCAGATAAACTTGAATTCCACCAATGTCTTGTCATGATTCAGGATTTTAAATTCTGGAAATTTTTGGTGTTTTTGGAATTCAACTGTCCATTCTCCTCAGCTTTTGGGTGGCTTCATCTCTTTACTAAATGCCAGTCTACCATAGAGAGGTTAAACTCTGTTATCCTTGCTATTCTTTCAAGAATAACTGTTTCACCTTTTAATGCTTGAGAAGTTTAAAGCAGAAAAAGGGCATAGTCACACTGACACCCACTCTTACAAATTTTTTGCCATTTCAAACCTGATCTAATCAGGACAAATGTTTACTCTAACACACAAACAGCTATTAAAAACCCAAATGTCAGACAGAAAATCTGATGGGCTGTTACCTTAGTGGAAGGAGGGACAAAATACCTCATGTGACCCAGGGTTCTGCAAATAGTTATCTATTTGCCAGGTATGTGTCTGTGCATACCTTAATTATACTCATCTAGGAAAGAAGAGGGAGAAATTATTCCTACTCTAACTGCTACCAATAAAACTTTTCTGCTGTTGGGCAGTGGTGGTGCACGCCTTTAATCCCAGCACTCGGGAGGCAGAGGCAGGTGGATTTCTGTGAGTTTGAGGCCAGCCTGGGCTACAGAGTGAGTTCCAGAAAAGGTGCAAAGCTACACAGAGAAATCCTGTCTCAAAAAAACTAAAAAAAAAAAAAAAAAAAAACTTTTCTGCCATCCAAAAAAAAAAAAAGAATAACTGTTTCAGCTGCTGTTCCACTGCACACCAGAAGTCATTGATCCACTGCCTATTTAGCTGCCTTCGAAGAAAGGGCACTGTAACTTTTCTGATTGCAAAGCCACTTCAGTGATGGTGCCTGGTCTCAAAGGATACCTGTTGCTAAAGCTGCCACCACACTTGTCTTGGCAATGATCTGTAGACCTTTTTTGTGTCCTGTCTGTCCACTTTCGATAGCATACTGTCAGCAGTTGATTTGAGTGCACTTTGTTGCCCAGTGGCTAACTTTTGCTACAATGAAAGTTAACTCCAGGATTATCTAACAATTTACAGACTTCTTTTGTCTTACCCTCATAGAGTTTTCTCCCAATGTTCAATACCTCAGCTGTAGCCATTATCCGAAGTAGAATGGAGGTGTAGCCCATGCAGGAAAGAGAAATCCTCCTGCAGTGCAAGGACCAGATTACAGCGGGAAATGCAGCTAGAAAGAACCACCTGGAAGGCAAAGCTGCAAGCTCCGATAAGATTACCAGCTGTATTTTTTAGTTGTTACAGGATACCAGTATCAAAACCGTTTTCACCAAGAAATATGGGGAGATGGCTTTCATTGCACCCCAATGTGAAATAATTCCAATTGAATGGGTGTGCTGAAGAATAGCAACTGGATCTTTCCTCAAAAGGAATCCTGGTGTAAAGGAGGGGTATAAGTTTTACCCACCAAAAGTGGAGATGTTCTTCAAGGATGATGCCAATAATGACCCACAGTAGTCTGAAGAGCAACCCATTGCTGCAAAGTTTTGTTTTTCCGGACTTATTATAGGCCAGACTGAACTGGACATCATGAGTCATGCTACACAAGCTATTTTTGAAATACTGGAGAAATCTACGCTGCCCCGGAACTGTACACTGGTTGATATGAAGATTGAATTTGGTGTTGATGTAACTACCAAAGAGATTTTTCTTGCTGATGTTACTGATAATCATTTTTGGAGACTCTGGCCTACAGGAGATTAGACCTTAAGGAGGTAACTCCAGAAGGACTCTAGATGGTAAAGAAAAACTTTGAGTGGGTTGCAGAACAAGTGGAGTTGCTTCTAAAGTCAGACAGTCAGTGCAGGGTTGTAGTGCTGATGGGTTCAACTTCTGACCTTGGGCGTTGTGAGAAAATTAAGAAGGATTGTGGAAATTTGGGGATTCTATGTGAACTTCAAGTAACATCTGCCCATAAAGGACCAGATGAAACTTTGAGGATTAAAGCAGAGTATGTATTTGTTGCAGTGGCAAGCAGAAGCAATGGTTTGGGCCTGGTGATGTCTTATAATACTGATAATACTGCATATCCAGTTATCAGCTGTTCCCCCATCACACCAGAATGGGGTGCTCAGAATGTCTGGTCATCTCTCCGATTGCCCAGTGGTCTTGGGTGTTCAACTATACTTTCTCCAGAAGGATCCGCCTAGTTTGCTGCTCAGATATTTGGGTTAAACAATCATTTGGTGTGGGCCAAACTTCAAGCCAGCATATTGATCACACGGATATCTTTAAAGCAAGCTGAGAAGAGTATCAGAGAATGCAATTTGTAAAAAAAAAAAAAAAGTAATTTAATTTTTAGGAGAAAAGTTACACATTTCTAGTTTGGATTAAAAAGAAAATTCAAGCAAAATGATTCCAAATCAGAGAAAACAATTCAATACTAGTGAACAAATGGTCCTAGATTTATGGGTTGACAGACTGTCAGTGAGTATTTGTTACTGATATTTTCTAGCTCTGATTAGTAATGTATCCCTGTAACCTCATTACACCAGAGGCTGAAGCAGAAGATCTATATGTTGAGATCCTGTATTGGAAAAAAATCTTTGTAGTTAGTAAAATTGATATGGCACTATTAAATTATATACCACCTACTATATAATAATGTTATATTAGCAAAGAAATGTCATTTATGGAGCTGGCACTGTGGCTCTCTTGCAGAAGAGCTGAGTTTGGTTCCCAGCATCCATATGGAATGACTCACAATCACCTGTAACTTCTAATTAGGGGTTATTTCTAAATGATAATAATGATCTTTTATAAATAAGTAGTTACCACTTGATTTTCTCCAGTTCATGATTTGAAAATTAAAATATTTGTATTGTCTATACTAATAAAAAAAGAAAGTTAACACCATATGCAGTTTCTTCAATACCCATTTCTTCTTTGAAGTAGATTGGTGCTGCTCAGGAGCTGACATGTCTCATAGTCATAAAAAAGAAAAAATCTAAGTTATTAAAACATTTTAAATGCCATATTCTGTAGATCTCTGAAAGGTTTGAAGATGACCTGTCTAATATATCTCTGCTCGACCTTGGACCTTGAAAACATACCTAATATGACTACAAGTTTGATTGTAATGTATAACTACTAACTTTCATTTCTTTATATCCTAATAGTTGGTAATAATAACATTCAAGGATTAGCAAATTGCATTACATTGTTAAATGAACTGTCTAACTGTACAATATGCTGAAAAAGATTAGAAAAAATACGTACAGCATTTTCTAACAATATTAATCTCAATATATGTAATTTTTATACAATATATAAAAATCCAATCCAATGTAAAGTATTTAAAACTAGTAATTGTCTTTTAAAAGTAGATTCAATAATCTATCTTTCTATCTATATCATATCTATATCCTCTATTTTCTTTTTTAGAGTAGATTCAATAATCTACCCTCTATTGTATAATTTCTATTTATCTTTTTTCTTCAAACTAGAACCTTAAATCTAATCTCCCTTGTTTAGCCCTTTTCCTAAACATTAACAACAATAACTTGTAACCAGCCCTCCTAAACAATGAAAATCATCCCAGACCTGAAACTCATTTAAAGACCAAAAATAACCTGCCTCACACCACCTCTTTGGGAATGTGGGCATCATATTCTTAAAATTGCTTCCTGCTGTTTGTGGGTGAAGAAATCTTTCGGGGATTCTGAAAAGAAAACTTTTGGGTTAATTGTCAAGTTCTAGGAAAGGTAGAAACATCATTTGTTATCCAGTTTCTGCATATTGTCAAAGTTCAGGGCTTATCTCAAGTCCTTCTTCAAGTAATCTGTGAAACTGAATCATTTCAGCTAGCCATCTCAGAATTGTTCTGAGCAGTTTGTAGTCCAAAGCTGATCTGTGAGTGATGTTTGTCAGCTTAGTGGTATTATTTTGTCCACATGGAATCATTGTTGTGGGGCCCCATCATCTTTCTGGAGACTTCAGATTCAACATTAGGCCTGTTCATGATTCCCTACAGAAATTAGTTAGTACTCTATATGATCATTAATATCATAACAAAAGTGTAAAATATGTATATTAATCTTATAAATTTTGATATACAATTTGTACCTTAAGAAAAATTTAAAGAACCAAAATAGAACCAAAGAATTGAGATTAAGCTAGGCCGTGGTGGTGCATGCCTTTAATCCCAGCACTCAGGAGGCAGAGGCAGGTGGATCTCTTTGAGTTCAAGGCCAGCCTGGGCTACAGAGTAAGTCCAGGAAAGGCACAAAGCTACACAGAAAAACCCTGTCTTGAAAAACAAAACAAAACAAAACAAACAAACAAACAAAAAAGAATTGAGATTAGTAGAAAAGAATAGTTCTTTAATTTTTTCATTTTCTTCTGTCCCATATCAGAAGATGGCTCTTTCTTCTGGCATGATACAGAGATTTTGCATTTTTCTTTTAATATGCTTGGGTTTAAAGAAGGAGAGAGCCATTCTCCAACTCCAAAGCCAGCTTTAATTTTAAATTGAACTAGGACTACAAGAAGACCATTTGTGTTAAATGTCTTTAGAGAAGAGCAGAAATAAACATTTAGGAAGACTTATGAAATTTTATAGATGATATGCCCATAAGCTAATTTACTCTTTTGCTTGGGACATTTTTTCTAGATGATTTGTGATTTTTCTTCACATGTCTCATTTGTCCAATGTTCTTCAGATTTCTTAGCCTTCATTCTCCTGAATGACAAAAACAAAAACCTTTCCCCAAGACTAACTTTGGGAAGGTTCCCTTTTTGCCAATAAATGAAGGGCATTTGTTAGTGGTATAAGTTAGTTTAAATTGGCTGGTCATGCTGTCTGATGAACTATCATCTCTTCTAATTAAGAGGTCTCTCTTCTTCAAATCAAACCTTTATCAGTTTTGATGGTATCCACAGCTTATCTTCTACTGTGGAAACAAAAGCAAAACCTTGTCCCCAACGTAACACATATTCTGGTTTCCATTCTGAGATCAACACATCCTTTTAAGGCTATATAGGCTGATTCTGTAGATGTAACAGTCTTATTAAATAAGAAACACAGAGAAAAATGCAGAGTTAAAAGCCCAAGAGGTCAGAGCAGTAGCTAAGAGCTGAGACTAAAATACTTTCTCACCCCCTCACTGCCACTGCTGTCCTTCCCCTCTGAAAGAGACCTACTTCCTGTGTATCTGTCTTTTTATTGACTTATTGTTCTGCCTTCTTATTGGTTGTAAACGCAATCACATGACCTTCTCATCACTGCCTGTCTATACAGACCTCCAGGTCTTCTTTGGTCGGTATTGAGATTAAAGGCGTGTGTCTCCATGCTGGTGGAGTCCTTAAACACACAGAGATCTGTCTGTATGTGACTGGGATTAAGGGCTTGTGCTACCACTGCCAGACTTCTGCAATGGCTTGCTGTTAGCTCTGACCCCCAGGTAACTTTACTTATTAACATACAAATAAAATCACATTTCAGCACAAATAAAGTATCACCATATAATTCTATAGTTTTTTCTGTTATCCAATGTCTCTCTGCAGCTGTTATTTCTTTCTCATTAGCACCGAGAAAATTCAATGTTAATAGGTGTTATGTAATCTATTTGGGGGGGGGTTGTTATCTCTTTCTGTTTATTTAGCATATTCTTTAGAGTTCTGCTTGATTTTTTTATAACTGCTTTGCCTGTATGATTATGTGGTATACCTGTAATATGCTTTATATTGTAATAAGCAAAAAACTGTTTCATTTTAACAGAGACATATGCTGGAGCATTGTCAGTTTTAATTTGTGCAGGTATATCCATGATGGCCATAATTTCTAGTAAATGTGTGATTACAGAATCAACTTTTTCAGAACTCAAAGCAGTTGCCCATTGAAATCCTAAATAAGTATCAATGGTATGGTTTATATATTTCAATTTTCCAAATTCTCCAAAGTGAAACACATCTATCTGCCAGATTTCATTCCTCTGAGTACCCTTTGGGTTACATCCTGCTGGTAAAAGAGTCTGATTGTAAAAGAAACTAGCAGGACATTTCCTTACAATTTCTTTGGCTTGTTGTCAGGTTATGGAAAAATCCTTTTTTAAACCTTTACTATTGACATGACTTTTTTTTATGAAACTCTGATGCCTCCAGCACATTTCTTATTAATAATTTATCAATTTCATTATTATCTTGTGCTAGAGGGCCTGGTAGACCCATATGGGATCAGATGTGAGTTATACATGAGATGCTTCATATTCCTGATTATATCTTGTAACTGGATAAACAGTGAAGTTAATTCTGACTTATCAGGGATAAATTCTGCAGTCTCAATATGTAATTCTACTCTTTCAGCATACTGAGAGTCAGTAACTTATGTTGAGAGCTTCTCAAAAATCCATTAATACCAACAGAATAGCATATAATTCTGATTTTTGAACCAAATTATAGGGACTTTGAATCACTTTACTTAAATTTTCTGATTTGTAACCTGCCTTTCTTTGTTTGCATCTGTATAAAAATGTATGAACTCCAGATATGGGTGTTTCCCATACAATGCAAGGCAAAATCTAGTCAGCTCTCTTTATAAGTTCAATTATATCGCTTTTGGCATAAATTTGCTGTTAAGCTCTCCTGAAAAGTTACTGTAAGCTCTTTACCAAGGTTCACATTCTGCCCATAATTTTTCAATGTCTTCCTTCAACAAAGGTATGACAATTACTGCTGGGTCTATTCCTTCTAATTGACGAAGTCTCAATTTTCCTTATGAAATCAAGTCAGAGACCTTTTCCACCTAAGTTTTTAATTTTCTACTCTGTTTATTTGGTACAAATATCCATTCCAATATAATGTCTTCCCTCTGCATTAAAATTCCTGTAGGAGAATGCCTAGGAGGTAAAATAACCAAAATGCAATCGAGCTTTGGATCCAAATGATCCACATGTCCTTCATATACTTTCTTTTCCACCAAAGCCAATTCTTTCTCAGCTATGGGTGATAATTCTCTTGGACTATTTAAGTACTTTTCACCTTCTAATGTTTTGAATGAATTACTCAGTTCATCATATTTTACCCCAGCAGTCATTTGTAGATGAGAAATGTCTCCAAATAATCTTTGAAAGTCATTAAAAAGTCCATGATAGATCTCTCCTAATTTGTACCTTTGGGGCTCTTATTTTTTGTAGACCTATTTTATATCCTAAATAATTAATAGAATCTCCTCTTTGAATCTTTTCAGGAGCAATTTGTAATCCTCAACAAGGCAAAATTTTCTTTACTTCTTCAAACATTCTTTCTAAAGTATCTGCATTTGAGTCAGCTAGTAAAATATCATCCATATAAAGATAAATTATAGATGTAGGAAGTTTTTTACGTATTACTTCTAATGGCTGTTGTACAAAATGTTGGCACAGGGTTGGGCTATTCAACATTTCCTGTGGGAGAACCCTCCATTGATACCTCTTAACCAGTTGAGAATTATTATAAGTAGGCACCGTGAAGGCAAATCTTTCTCTTTTTCTTGAAAAGAAACAGTCCTTTAAATTGATAACTATAAGAGGCCATCCTTTAGGTAACAGAGTAGGCAAATGAATTCCAGATTGTAGAGAGCCCATTCGCTGAATTACTTTGTTAATTACTCTAAGGTCTGTTACCATTCTCCATTTACCAGATTTCTTTGAATAACAAATACAGAAGAATTCTAAGGGCTGGTTGATTCTTCAATATGCTGAGCATTTTACTGTTCTTCTACCAGCTCTTCTAAAGCCTGCAGTTTCTCTGTTGTTAAAAGCCATTGCTGAACTCATACAGGCTTGTCTATTAACCATTTTAAAGGTAGAGCTCTTGGTGTCTTTGGAAGATCAGCAGTTGTTCTGCCCTGTTTTTGTATAATCTGGATGGCTGGTGACCACTCATTAGAATAATACCTTCTAATATTTTTCTCAGAAACATGTGTTAGTTTATGATTTATTCTGAGGATGGAGGAATGTTAATCTGATTTATTAGCCATTTATGGTTTTAATTTTCCTCTCTGTCCTTCTGGACCTACACATTCAAGTCATCTTGTACTCTGTTTCGCTTGAGATAATGTTCCAATTCCTAACAGCTGAACATTTACCTCTCCTTATAAATTGAAGTCTCTTGCTTTTGGAATATTTGTTGCTAATCTCACCAAAAAAATTACTGCAAGCTCTTTGCCAATGTTCATTTCCTCTCCATAATGAGGAGATTCCAGCATTAGTAAATGGTACCACAATTTCTGCTGAGTCTATTCCTTCCAATTGATGAAGCATTAATTTTCCTTTCAGAATCAATTCAGGAAGCTTTTCTACATGGGTCTTTAATTTTTTATTCTATGTGGTAAAATTATCCATTCTAAGATATTATTTCCTCTCTGCATAAGAATTCCTGCATGAGAATGCACAGAACGTAATAAATATAGCCAGAATACAAACTCTGGATCTAAATCATCCACTTGTGCATCCTATAATTTCTTTTCCATCAAAGCCATTTTTTTCTCAGCCTCAACTGATAATGTTCTTGGGCTATTTAAGTGATTATCACCTTGTAATGTTTGAAATAAATTACTTAGTTCTTGAGTAATTAATCTAATTGTGAGCCTTAACCAGTTAATATCTCACAGCAATTTTTGAAAATCATTAAGACATTGTAATTGATCTTTCCTGATTTGTACTTTCTTTGGTTAAATTTTTTGTAAAACTATCTTATATCTTAGGTTGTTGTACAAAATATTGGCACAGAGTGGGGCTGTTTAGCATCCTTGTGGAAGAGCTTTCCATTGACACTTTTTAACAGGCTGGACATTATTATAAGTAGGCACCATGAAAGCAGATTCTCTCTCCTGTTCTTTTTTTTTTTTCTTTAGTCCATTCACTTTAATTCATCATCCATCTCTAGCTTTACAGTTATATACCCAAACAATCACAATCCTCCCCTACACCCAGCTCACCCAGCCTGAATTCCTGTGTGGTCATAAAGGCTGGTAAGAGTTTCCTCAGGCAGTGATTGTCAGGCTTCCAGGGTCAAACTGAGGGGAGATAAGAATCACATAGAGGGACAGTAATTGTTAATTATTATTTGCAACCCAAAGGGGAAGTGACTAATGAATTAACTAAAGGCTAAATTTGGGTAATATCTAAGAAGACGGATCTTATGTGCTCCACTATAGTCTTAAATGTGATTGATAGAAAATGTTAAGAATCTATAAGTTGCTAGGTCAATGGGAGAAAAGAAAACTGCCTTCTTTTTTTCTGTGGCTCCTATCTGTCCAAGCTATCTGCCATTTTTCTGCAGGGTGGGGGAAGGTGTGCTCTGTCCCTTGGCAACCTGTGTGCAGCTAGATGCCTCTGGTGATAGTTAAAGGGAGATCTGGAACTAGAGGTAAGATTTGAAAAAGGAGGTAGTTAAGCTTAATTGGCACATCCGCCAGGCCTTCTCAAATGGGTAGTCTGGATGCTTAAGTCTGTTCTTAGAGAGTACAGAGGTATCTCTGATAAGGTACTTTCCTCTATCTGGGGATGGACCTGGCCGGATGCTGCCAATGATGATAATTACAGGGAAGCTTGAACTCGGGTTCTGGCTGAGCATAGCTGTCGGCACAGAGAGTTATCTAAATATTCCTAGAAGTGGTTAGGTAAGGAGTTAGAGGTCTATAAAGTTAGTAAGGCTGTAAGAAGGGAGGGTCCAAGCTAAATTGTGTAAAGCTATTACTTAATAGCCACATGACCTAGGCAGTGTCTCCTTGTGGAATTTACCTTAAATCAGGTGACCTGCATGTGGACTGTTATTACTGCTAGTCCTTGAAAGTGGCTAAGGGAGATATCTGATTCCAGAGGAAGACTTTCCTGAGGTTCTTTTCACAAAGAAATAGATGTGCTCTTGAAAATTATTTTCATCACAAATGCTCAGTGAGCGTTGGCTTTGTGGCAATCAGTGTTTTGTGTTCTGGGCAGGGAGGCACACATTACCTCTGCTCTGCATATGATTCCAGTGTAGTAGAAGGCACAGACATTAATATGTAATTTTAAAAGTAATACAACATAGTGGCAAGTTCTATTTAACTTCATAATAACAAAAGCTTTTTTAAAACCTGCATCCTATAAAAATATTGATAAATTCCACTAACTTACATTATGCTCTTAGAACATAGTATTACCATGACAAAGTGAAAACAAGGATGTATAACAGACTAAGTTGAAGGTTTACAATGAGAACTTGTAAAGACTACTATATCTAATTGGTTTCATGTTGATCTGAGAATGGGTAGGGTTTTTTTTCCATGTTTTATGATTTACTTTTATTTTAAGTGAATTGGTGTTTTTCCTGCATGTTTGTCTGTGTGATGGCATTGAATGCCCTGGAACTGGATGCTGCTGGCCACAGGAATACATCATAATAACTCAGCTGGTTATGGCAAAGTCGCTACCTGAAGGGATCAAGGAATTTCTTCAGAGGAAGCCAAATTCCAAGGAGCTTTTGGTGTTTCTTGGATTGTTATATATCAGCTGTCTTCTGTTATGAAAATCATGTGTGCCTTCATTGTTTTCCCATTGATTTTTCCCTAAGAAGGGCTAACAGTATAGACTGATCACTCTCTGGACATACACATTCAAGGTATTTGGAGAACAATCTCTCCTGTTCTTATAAAGGTATAGTAAAAAAGCAGTCTTTTAAATCAATCACTATAATAGACCATCTTTTAGGTAATAAAGAAGGCAAGGGATTCTAAGCTATAAAAAGCCCATTGTCTGAATTGTCCTATTAATAGCTCTTAGATCTGTTCCCATTATCCATTTTTTAGATTTCTTTTTAATAACAAATACAGGAGAATTCCAAGGACAGGTTGATTCTTCAATATGTTGAGCATTTAGCTGTTCCTGTACCAGCTGATTTAATGCCTGCAATTTGTCTAATATCAGAGACCATTGTTCTACCCAGATAGGTTTGTCAGTTAACCATTTTAAAGGTAGGGTTGTTGGTACCTTTGAAAGAGCAACAGCTGTTGTGACCTGTTTATGTAGAATGTAGTTGTCCCGGCCAGTGGGACCTTCAGCAGAGACCCTAGAAGGGGGAATGGAGAATGACAGGACAAGAGACACAAAGAACTGACAGCAGGACAGTATTCTGAACAAGCTGCAAAATTTTATTTTTCTCAGGTGGTTTTTATAGTAATCAGACCAGGAAACTTTCTTTGGGAAAAGATCAGGGGACTGTTGAGTTGCCAAGCAACCCAACCAAGCAACCTAACCACAAAACATTGTTACTAATGGTCACTGTAGCAGAAAGATAAGGAAATGTTAAGTTATTTTCTAATAACTCAAGACTTGTTCAGGCATGTCAAAAGTTTCTGGTTAGTGGCTCAATTCTGAACAACAGAAACTTAACTCAGGCAGGCAATATGGCATGGCTCTTAAAATTGTCCTTGGCAGAATGTGAACAGTCAGTAACCATTCTTGATAATGCCTTTTAATAATTTTTCAAAAGCATGTGTTAGTTTATGTATTATTTCTGAGATTGGAGGAATGTTAATCTGGATATTCCATTGTTGTAAAAAACCATGTCCCCATAAATTTATTTCTATGTTATTTACATATGGCTTTAATTTTCCTTTATGTCCTTCTGGCACTGTACACTCAACCCATCTTCCACTTTGTTTTACCTGAAATAAAGTTTCAATCCCTAGAAGCTGAATATTTACATCTTGAAGAGGCCAATCTGGATGCCAAGATTTTGGTGCAATTATTGTTACTTGTGTTGCTGCGTCTACTAAACCCTCAATTTCAATGCCATTTATTTGTATTTTTAATTAAGATGTTTGATCATTTATAGAAGTTCATCAAAATTCTTGTTTAATGGTCTCTCCTGAAAATTTTGTTATATTAATTGAAGCTATTCTGTCATCCAGAGAGGTATGTTTTTCACAACAGGCACTAAGTCTTTTAATTGTTCTGTGGAGGATTTTCTGCATTTTTGGCAGGGAATGACTATTGGCAGGAATGACAAACCAAATTTGACACAGGGGCCTGAGATAGGTTCTCTAAGGTGTTTCCTAATGGCAAAGGGTTACCATGCCTGTCCCTTGTTGATCTTGGCTCTATGCCTTACAGCAACTTTGAATCCTTGGGACAGGGTTTAAGAATCAAGAAAGAGCCCTGAGTCATTTACTAAAATTATACAGAGCTCAAAAGAAGCAATACTGGCCTTTGCCACATCTTTAGCATATTCTGGAGGGCTGGAGTCTTCTATTTGGATTATATCTAGAAAAAAAAAAAAACTTGTTCCTGGAATGCCTTGCCTAAAATCCATTTTTCAGATGACCTGGTTTACCACAAGTAAAATACATAAACCTTTTATTTTTCATAATTTTTTTAGAAATCACTTCTCTTATCCAAGTATCATTATAAGCATGAGATTCAGTATTAGCTGTATTTCTAATCCACTCATTAATTGGTGCCTATTTTGCCTTTAAAGACCTAATCATCCTTTTACATTCTGAATTAGCATTTTCAAAAGCCAAAGATTCAATTAACTTCTGGAACTGATATCATTCTATTTACAGCTGAAGTCAATTTTTGTAAAAAAAAAAAAAAAAAAAACAACAAAAAAAACCAATAAAGGCTTCTTTGGACCTTGTATATTTTTAGTAAATAACTCAATCTTCTTTCCTGATTTTTCAACCCTGTCCCAAGTACTTAAAGTTGCTATATGGTGTAGAGCCAAGATGTGATCATCACATGCAATCTGTCTTTGCAAATCAGCAAACTGGGCCCCTTTGAGAAGCCCATCTTGGGAGATTTCCATACCTCTAGCCCTATGTCATTGTTCTATAACCCTGGCTTTGTCTCTCCACCATGTTTTACATTGTAACTGAGGACCAGCTTCAAATACTGCTGTAACTAAATCTTTGCAGTTTTGCGGAATAATTCTGTTCTGAGTGGCCCATGAATTTAACATCTGCTTCACAAAAGGTGAATACATATCATATGAAACTATTGCTTCCTGAAATCTTCTCAAATGAAACATTTCTACAGGATTGCAGTAAACTTCTAAATAGCCTTGGGGATGCCTATCATCTGCTGGTCATTCTTGAATGGTAATTGAATAAATTAAGTTTGATTTTCTAATTACCTTGGGCTGCCCCTCTTCAGTTTCATAATGCAATGATGTAGTAAGTTATTTTCTAAACTACTCTGTCTGTGTGTGAATATTTTTTTTTTAGTTTCTTTAGTAGGTCTTTCCTAGGATTGCATATTTAGGAATTTTTTATTCATTTTACATACCAATCACAGATTCCCCTTCTCTTTCCTCTTCCATTCACTCCAGCCTTCTCCTCCAACCTAACCCCCATTCCCTCCTCCGAAAAGACAAGGCCTCCCTTGGGGTGTCAGCAGAGCCTGGTACATTCAGTAGAGGCAGGTCCAAGTCCCTCCCCCTGCATCAAGGCTGTGCATGGTATCCCACTATAGATAGTAGGCTCCAAAAATCAACTCATGCACCAGGGATGAATCTTGATCCTACTGCCAGGGGGTCCCTTAAGCAGATCAAGTTATACAACTGTCTCACTTATGCAGAGGCCTAGTCCAGTCCCATGGAGGCTCCATAGCTATTGGTTTAAAGTTCATGAGTTCCCACTAGTTTGGTTTGGTTGTCTCTGTAGGCTTCCACATCATGATCTTGATGCCCCTTCCTCATAGAATCCCTTTTCTTTCTCTTCAGCTGGACTCCTGGAGCTCAGTCTGAAGCTTGGCTGTAGATCACTGCATCTACTTTCATCAGTTTCTATATGAAAGCTCTATGATGACAGGGTATTCACCAATCAGATTCCCTGGTTAAGTCAGTTCAGGCACTCTCTCCACTATTGCTAGTAGTCTAAGCTGGGGTCATCCTTGTAGATTTGGGGGAACTGCCCTAGCACCCAGTTTCTCCTTATCCCCATGATGTTTCCCTCTATCGTGGTATCTATTTCCCACTCCACCCCTGCTCCAGCTTGAATTATCAATTCTCTTATATTCTCATCTCCCATCTCCTACCCTCCATTGCCCCCTCTCACCCCAAATTTACTCATGGAGATCTCATCTAGTTCCCCTTTCCAGGTTGATCCATGCGTCCCTCTTAGGGTTAAGGATTGTATCTTATCAGTAAATTTTTCATATTTTGTATCAATATCAATATCAAACAACTTTTTTATGGATAAAACATGAATTACCAAAATAATATTGATTATAATTGACAGTATGGCAATCCTAGCTAAGCTGATTATCTGTTCATTTAATTGTTCTACTTCAAACCATCATTGCGGAACTATACAGAAACCTAACTCCCTGACTCATAATATTGTTCCTCATTCTTAATGTAGGGAACAACCATTTTAAAAACAAATCCCCCCCCCTTTAGAATTCCCAAGTGTCTCACCAGATCTGTTGATAACAACAATGAAGTGTGAGGCTGCCTGTCGCTGTGCAGCACAGCTTTGCAGAGAATTCAGGCAATGCATGGCCTGGCTGAGGGCAGCTACAGCTCTTTGCATGTATCTGGGGGCTGAGAGTGTGTGGCATTGGTAGCAGCAATAAAAGCCAGATAGGGTATTGAAGCAGCTGACCTGGTGCAGCAGTGGGCAGAGGAGGGCTCCAGTGGAAGCTTTAAACCCATAGCGATAGGGAGCCAGGCACCTGAAGATCACACACAGGGGTTATGTGGAAGAAGCACATGTGTCTGGAAGTGAGGGCATGGGGCTGTTGGTAGGTGGCATACCAGCAGCATACTCCAGCAGCATTTGGGGCCCAGCCACCTGTGGAGTTCAGAGGCTGTGGAGTTTAGGGCCAGGGATGAATGACTGCTGGAGGCTATTGTAGATAGGTTGCAACAGGAAAACCCCAGACTCACTTAGAAAGCCTGCAGAGATGGAGGAAAAGCCAGCCATTGTGGTGGCTCCAGAGGCTGCAAAGCCAGCGGGAAGCAGCTATGTCCTGATCTCATGCCTAGAGTTGGATGTCAGATAAAGCATTTATCTAATGATTCTTTATCAATAAAATCTCAAGAGTCAGATATTGGGGTAAGAATCTTAATGATCAGATCAGTGATCTCCTCTCTTTCTCATTCCTCAATCCAAAAAGGAGGAACCCTTTCTAATCTCTAGCCTACTATTTCCTGTGTCTCTCTTTCTGTCCTCAGTCCTCCAAAATCTCTATGGTTAATTTTGGTCAGCTAGTAGCTAGCTCTGCCCTCTAGTACAAAGCAAACTTTACTTATTGGCAGTCTTGGGAGCATCAGAATGTGATCAAAATATCAACCAACAACCAAAGGCTTAGTAATAAATTATCTTTAACCACTATCCTTTCAAGATAAAATTCGATCTTTTCTTTGTCATGTTGATATTTCATTTGTTTTACTCATCTATGTAATTTGACTTAGGATGCCCTGATAAAGTCCCTCGAAAGTATACAAATACAAGTTCTTGAGAAGATGAAGATGACAGTAAAAGAACATTTACTTCCTGGTATCTCTAGAATAATTTTTTAAATTTACTTTGTGATTTTGTAGTGCATTTCTCTATTGGAGAAAAAAATCCAACATTCTTAATTCCAAAGAAAGAGAAATGCTGGGAAGGGAAGAGGAGAGAGAGAGAGAGAGAGAGAGAGAGAGAGAGAATTCATTCTTCCATTCTTTCAGACTGGTTCTACAATTGAGTAGGATGATTTATCTTTATCATAACAATAATAAAATAACAAATACAAAAAAATAGCACTGATTAAAAATAAACTATACTATGTGTATATGTGTTTGTACCAATACCATGCTCTTTTTATAACTATGATTCTGTGGTATAATTTGAATAGGGCAGGGAATACTGGGATGAAATATTTAAGAAGGGATAAAGGTAACAGAGTAGGCCAAAAAATGGACGGGAGGAGTGCTAACCAAAACTAAAGATATGTAAAGAGAGACCCTCTAGTTTATAAGCTAATTAAAAGTACGCATTTTTTTAAAGAATTTAAACAGAGGACTGTAATTGAAAGATTTCCTGTGTGCAGCCTGGCCTGCAGTCAGGACAAATCTCTCTCACACATAGTCCCTCAGCCATTTTTAAAATAATCACTCAGAGGCTTAATATTAGTTACAAACTGTATGGCCAATGGTTTAAGTTTCTTGCTAGCTAGGTCTATCATCTTCTCTATCATCTTAGATTAATCCATTTTATTAATCTATGTTTTGCCATGTGGCTGTGGCATTACCCGTCTGCTGGCATCTTGCTTCTCCTTCAGTGGCAACTGGCATCTCTCCTCAGACTCCAACTTTCTCTTTCCTGTCTCTTTCTTTGGACTTCCTATCTACCTCTAAGTTGCCTTGTGATAGGCCAGAGCAGCTTATTTATTAACCAGTGGGAACAACATATATTCACAATGTACAGAAAGACATCCCCCAGCAAAGGACCACTTAGGGGTAAACAATACTGCTTCCAGAAGATATGCATTATTAAACAAAAATCACAGTGCTAGACACAAGATCCCTCCACATAAGTTATTGATCAAGAATGGCCTGGGGGCAGCCACACTAATATACGCTGCTGCATTAGTCTTTCTTGTCTACCACAACTAGATGGTAAAACCCTGTTGATGAAGGCACCAGACATTTTCGTTTTAGTACGTAATATAATATAACTTGAACTAACCAGAAACTGTAGGTTATCTTTCCTAGTGCTAAGAGGTGCTATGTAGGATACTGGAAAACAAAGCAAACAAATAAATAAACAAACAAACAAACAACAACAAAACAATGTCTTTACCCTGCATGCTATAATACAACCTACCAGGTAAGATGTACCCATTTTAATAGTGGTAAGACTGTGTATAAGGATTAACAAGCACTCTCTTGATTGGAATTCAGGCCTGTTCCACAGGAGGTAATTCATGCCAGGTACAGAAGCTAAGAAAGTCATAGGTACTAGGGAAAAACTTAGTTATTTTGATAACTTGTCATGTTGTAAAACTCCCTTCTGAATATTTAATGTTTACAACCATAAGATTATGCTACTTTTGACTTTGATCAGAGAAGCTACTATTTGCTGCAGGCAGTGATTAATGCAGAGACCCATAACTGGTCAAAATACTGTGAAGGAACAAATGTGAGTGTTCATCTATAAGCATCTATGTCAACCTATTCTTAAGGCTCAGGAAACATTGAGGAAGAGGGGGCAGAAGAAATGTAAGTACTGAAAGATAGAGAGGAGTGCTGCAAAATGAAGTCCTCTGGACATAACATTATTGTTGCATACATGAACTCATAGCACCTGTGGTTACCTGTATGAAACCTCCACAAAATCAAGCCAGCTAATCATTTTAACACGGAAAGGAGTTATTGGAAGCTAATAATTACTAGAGGCAGAGAAGTCACTTTTCTTGGGCATGTGGCCAGTTGGCTGTCTGTGTTCCAGTGGATGGACAAATGAGTAGAAGTAATTGAACTCAGTAGATCATTTAAAAGGAAATGAAATTGAAAAGGAGATGAGATGTGTTGAGGTTGAGGTGGGGGGAATGGGGAATAGATATGAAGAAGATGCATTATATGGAATTTTTAAGGAATGAATAAAAATTAAACAATACTCATTATTTAATACCAGTGTGGTTTGATAAAGACAATTTGTGACTTTGTTTCTTCTTTTAAAGACAAGGATAATGCCTTGTAGGATTAGCAATTTGAGGGATAATCATTAAATAATGAATGCAAAATGTATGGCATCATGGCTAGCTCATGCTATCTGGGATTGCAGAGAGGGATCAGTTGCTAACAGTACTTTTTATTCTTAGAGATGATCTGAGTGCAGCTCTCAGTGTCCATATTGGGTGACTCAAAACCTTGTATGTCACAACCCTCCAGGGGACTTATCACCCTCTTCTGGCTTTCACAGTCACCTACTTTCATGAGTACATACTTCCACACAGACACAAAAGTAATAAAAAAAAGTAGTAAAAGTAAATCTCCCCACAAAAAAAGAGAGACTATTCTTATCATTATCTCTGACACATGGTTCCATAGAACTGAGTGTTATTCAGGTCCCATCACAACACAGCAATGAAGCAGAGCCCAGCTGGGAAAAGCACAGGGGATGAAAACAACTCTATCTGCATTATGTGATTCTTTCCTAGATTCAAATATGGGTGCCTGTCCTGAAGTGCTTTATGGGTCTTTATGGGACTCTGGCAGCTAGGTCATATGAGTTGTTTATTAGGCTATTTTTGATTCCTTCATTCTTCATAGCTGTGTGTGGTGGTACCTGCCTTTAATCTCAACCCTTAGGAGGCAGAGGCAGGAAGATTTTTACATATTGACTGTCAAGTCAGTCAGGAGTATATAGTGAAAGCCTTGCTCAAAAACAAAACCAAAAATATTCCTTGTGTCTGATCATGCTGAAATTATATTCATTTACAAAAAAAAGAGTAATTTGCTGAGTAATGTCACATGATGCATTTAAAAATAGGAATATTCTAATAAATTTAAAACAAGTAATGTTCATTTGAAACTCTGGTGATTACAAAACAAATCAGGATGCTTAATGCACAGTCATGTCCATCTATTTTCCAGTAGGTGGCAGACATTGTCAAGAAGTTATAGAAAAGAAAAGAAAGTTCTATGACTTCCAAAGCTGACCAGTAGATGTCTCTTTACAACCATGTATCTCTGAGCCCTTGTAAAAAATTCAGGCAGGTATAACATTTTCTAGTCTTTCTTGTTAATCTGATAGCATCATCATAATTCTATAAGAAGTGTAAACCAAGCACTGAGGAGATGAGCATGAGGTGAAGTACTACACACATTGTCTCTGCCCAGCAGAAAACAGCCTATTAAAACATACTTCTCAAGTAAAAGACTCCCCATTTTGAACACTACTAACCACATGTGCAGGTGTTTACTCAACTAATAGCATCCCTGCTAACTCCAGAGAGACATAGATTTAGTAGCTATGGGCCTAGTGAGGGGTTCCTTGTGAATACACAGGAAATTGTGGAAATTATTAACCAGGGATAGCCTGACATCATTTTCATTGGAACTGTTTGCCATTCCAATTTCAATAATTACACACACACACACACACACACACACACACACTTGTCTGGACTTATTGGCATCATTAACATGATATATTTGTATCTCTGTATGTGTGTGTATGTGTTTGTGTAAATTTCCTCCATATCCTAAAGATATCTTCAGTATGAAGTTCAAAGTATATAACCAGAATATCTGTACTGTACCCTGTGTGAGTACAGTATTCTGATAAATTTGTCTTTTATCCTAGAGAATATTTATCTCCAGTTTATTCTAAAGTTAATTAAGCATGTGTAATAAATATGGTTTCACATAGAGAAGCCCAGATATTGGAAGAAAATGTCACTCTGGGGATAGTTTGCTTTATCAAAGACTGAGTTAAATGATAAATCAGAAATGAAAACATATGTCCAAATTCACATAGAGATATAAATATGTACAAATCCACAAAGAACACCACACCACTGTCAATGAAGCTTCAGTTAATAAAATTTTGTTTCCATCTAGTAGATTTTTAAATTAATAGTACTTTATGATAATTTCCAGATACTGCAGGCAAACCAAATGACTTTTCATCACTTCACACTCTTCACAGGTATTAACAGCCCAGCCACATGCTGTAGTTCCAAAGAAGTATGGTTCATTTTAGGGATAGGTACAGAACTACATGGAATATCCTACTTCTTTAAGGCCTGGAAGTATCACCTAATAATAGATTTACTTCATTTCCTTAATATAACTGGCAGATGCAACCCTGCTTTCTGTATTTATGAAGACCTAAGTGTGCACAAAGTGAGTACCAGCTATTCCACTAAAGCATTTCTCTGCTGGAAGAACAGGACTGTCTTTCCTTAACAAAAGAAAAAAAAAAGCCAGGAAAAAGAAAGACCCCAGAAATCCAGGGAGCCTTGTGGGAAAGATTTAAGTCATCCTGGTTAGCTTGTCCAGAAAGTAGGGGAAATTTGAGAATGAGAAAAATGAGATGGCATGAACTTTCTAGAATCTCATCATACCCAGGAATCAGTTCCGTGGAAAACAGCTCAAGATTGCCTTCCAGTGGGCGTAAGCCTTAAGCCTATGGAGGAGTTCCGAGGCCCACTACAAAAGGTCATGGGAGTTTGTGATTCTTTTTCCTTGGATTACATTTTACAGTCTAAGTTTGAGCCTTCCTTAATTTAACTTACCTGGTATTTCTAGCTTCACTTGGCTGAGGTTCTCTTCCACAAGAAGAATCTATCTCGTAAATTGGTTCCCTAAGCTGCCTAATTAAGGAACACCAGTTTGTCTCCTGCCTAGGACTAATTCCTTGCATTAGCAAAGGCTAGTGGTTACTAACCCACCTCTCTCTTCTTTTATTTGAATTCAGAATGAAACATTTAAAATATGGTGATGCCATCTAAGCAAAACAAAATCTTTCAGTCAGTGGCCAAAGCCAGCACCCTCACCTATAGAATTCCAATGTCTGCAGGGATAACAGAGTCCTCACAGCTGGCCTTGGATGTGCTTGACTTCCATTACTGCATTTTTACCACATCAGGTTAGTACCAATTGTCCTCTGCTGTGCCTGAGCAGAGCACCTGTTTAACGTGATTTATGTCATCATCCTGTGGACTCTCACCTGCTAACAGTGGAAAAGACCTCACACATTTAGTTCAAACCTGTCTCTATGTAGTGGCTAGCCTTAAGAACAGTCTGGAGTGCACAGGCTCCTTGCAGAAGTGGGGACATGAACCTTTGCTGTAACCTGTAACTTAGACCCCAGCCCTGGGTCATAGAGCACAAAAATCAGCTGGTTTATGTATCTATAGTTCAAATTCAAGAATTCTTTTTGCTTTAGTTTTTCAATCACAGTGAATTACTACTAAATTTTAAATAGATAGCAAGAACTCACTTTAGCAGGTTATTCTGTGTGTTATAATTATTAGTAAATAAGTACTTAAACGTCCCTTAACATTCCCAGTTGTCCTGTGGCTTTGTGCTCTCTCAATAATATTGAATCTCTAAAAAACGGTGTGTTTTGCCAGAAATTAGGTGGCAAGGGGAAGGAGAATTCTTGTTCTATAAAGCAGGCGCCTAAATATGAGCAAACCCACTAGGAAGAGGCCAGCTCAGACTACAGCTCTGATCGCACTTATGGTAGCCTGGGGAGAAAGCTAATGCATTTTCATGTTTTCCTGTCTCCCGAAGATTCAGTTCCTTAATTCATATAAACTCCTTTCTGTGTTCGACATTTAAAACAGTGACTGTTGGAAGGAGAAAGAGGAATCATTGAAATTAAACCAGGAAGTCTATGGATTTCCTCCTCCCCCCGCCCACACGCTCCTGTTTTCTCATCCCCAGATTAAGAAGTTATGCCGCCTGACAATGCACTTCTCTCTTACAAGTCTCGACACCGTCGGTGGTATTCTCTATCCGCTGTTTTCTTCCAGCACCTGTTAGAAAAAAAGTCAGTGGTCTTCAAGGGGATTTGTTTCTCCAGTTTTGTTGGGAAGAGGCAGGATAACATTGAAATACACAGGTATGGCGAAAACTGCAATTTTAAAATGAGTCACTTCGGAGCGTTTTTAGACCTATTCCTATATGCAAATGCAAGTGATTGATTGCCTACTGGACTGCCTAAGCTGTCAGTCAGGTAGTTTGCAAAGGAACCCCTTTTCATCTTTTAAGGCAAACCAGGAAAGTGACAGGGAGCTGGGGTGGGGCTGGGTGTTGAAGATTCCTACCAGAGAAAACACCACTAAATAAAAGCACATACTATTTAAGAATTAGTGTAAATTGTCTGTAAAGATTCTCAAATGCTTTTTTCTTTCACTAAAACACGGTGTGGTGCAAAGGGAGGAAGTCTTGTTCACATGTCTGCATGAGAACTTTTCATTCTTCTCCTAGAGTTCGCCTATTGTCCGAGTCTGCCCAAGCCTTCCCTTTTATCTTTGCACTCTTCCAGTTCCTGGGATAGGCTGCAAGGCATTCCTTTCAAGAAGCTAATGCAGCGACCAGTAAGTTAACCTCCCGGCACGTGGTCCTGGAGCTGGCCAGACCTGCCTCGGCGGTTGCCGGGCGCCTACACCTCCCTTTTCCTAAAAATCCGAGCCATCATAGGCCCGTGTGCAAATAAACCCGCTCCAAGTGCTACTTCCAAATATAGGCTCTCCAGCCACCAGAGGCTGTGCGGTCCCGAGGGCGGCCCTTCCTTCCCGCCCACTCAGCGCTGGGCAAGGCCCACATCTGGAAGCCAAGTCGTCTGCAGTCAGCTCGCGGGAACGCCTTCCCGCAATGCTCAAGAACCGAAATTTCCTCTTTTGAAAACATTTAATGTATTTTGGGCCTCCCCTGAAACGCCTTAAACAGCCCATTTTGAACCAGAATAATTTAGTCTGACAACAGATTCTTCATCTGTTCACAGCTGTCCCAGAAGGAGGAGCTGAAATCCGAACCTCTCGGCTGTGATTGGATGTTTCTAGTAAAAGCCAGGGAGAAATCCCCTCCCAGCCCAGAAGAGCTCAGTCGGGCAGAGAGCCTGGTGACTTCAGAGGCGCCCGCCTGTCCCCCGCCGCACCTGAACCGCTGCGATGCTGTAGGACCGCCGCCTGGACCGTTATCCGCCCGCACCGGCCCGCCGCCACCATGCCGCGCTCCTTCCTCGTCAAGAAACATTTCAATGCCTCCAAGAAGCCCAACTACAGCGAACTGGACACACACACAGGTAAAAATACTCCCTGAAAATCTGTGTGCGACTGAACCGCGGTTCCACTGCTTTACTCTGCACACACTGGGGTGCTTTCCTTTCAATGTTGTCCTAAAACAGTTCTTACAATCTCTGAGTTACCTAGAGTAAATTTTAATTCAAAACTTTTGAGCTCTTTACTTACAAGGAAAGCCCCTTTCCGGTCCTGCAGTGTGGTTCTCAGAGGCGGTGTACATGCATAATGAGTGCACCGAGTTGAGCACACCCTTCCCCGAGGGTGAGCTGTTGTTACCTTGGGGAGCCAGGAACTTGGGAAAGCAGCTGGATTCCTGCATGCCATTGCCCCCACAGTCAAGGCACGTATAGAATAGACCATGCATAAAATGGAAAGCAATTCTATAGAAAGTTTTAAAATGGTGTCTAGTTTTTTCTAAATGAGGACAGTAAGGCTTGTCCAGAATGCCCATTAGGAAGAGCCAGGGCACCTGTCAGCTTGTACAATGACGTTAAGCCCAGATGAAGGGAATGTTTCATCTTTATGTGTGTCCTTGTGAGCGAGTCTGTCTTCATTATGGAGTCTTGTATGGGTTGTTATGTGCTGTCTCAGACTGTGTACATATATTTAAAAAAATATTTTACCATAATTTTCTTTACTTTTTTCCCCCTTTTCTTTCTTCTAGTGATCATTTCCCCGTATCTCTATGAGAGTTACCCCATGCCTGTCATACCAAAACCAGAGATCCTCAGCTCAGGAGCATACAGCCCTATTACTATGTGGACATCGGCAGCTCCATTCCACTCCCCTCTACCCAGTGGTCTTTCTCCTCTTACTGGATACTCCTCACCCTTGGGGCGAGTAAGCCCCCCTCCTCCATCTGATACTTCATCCAAGGACCACAGTGGTTCAGAAAGTCCCATTAGTGATGAAGAGGAAAGACTGCAATCCAAGCTCTCAGACCCCCATGCCACTGAAGCTGAGAAGTTTCAGTGCAATTTATGCAATAAGACCTATTCTACTTTCTCTGGGCTGGCCAAACATAAGCAGCTGCATTGTGATGCCCAGTCTAGGAAATCTTTCAGCTGCAAATACTGTGACAAGGAATATGTGAGCCTGGGTGCCCTTAAGATGCACATTCGGACCCACACACTGCCTTGTGTCTGCAAGATCTGTGGCAAGGCTTTCTCCAGACCCTGGCTGCTTCAAGGACACATTAGAACTCACACAGGTAAGAGAAGTGTAGAAAACAATGCTTCTCTGCTCAAACAATGGTGTGTTGGGGCTGTCTGTGGGGTGCCTTCAGGTAGTGACAGGGGGTGCTTTGCATAGGATGAACCATTGGTAGCTGCTTCCTGGCTGCTCAAAAGCTTGTTAGAGCAGCAAATGCGCCATTCCTTGCTAACAGCTTCTGCTCCAGAGACTGTAAACAGCATTTAGACTTTGGAAAGTACATGCAAGAGGTTTGGTCTCAAAGATCAGTTAGAAAGCAGGAGCGAGGTAATTGATGTGTGTTCTGCAGAACTGCCTCTGGCAGTCAGCAAATACAAGTGCCTGGACCCTACTGTTGATTTGATAAACAAAGAGGTTTCCCATAGTTTTTGGCTACATCTTCACTGTGAAATCTGTCAACTCTTAACTAGTTAAGTAAATGGAAATGAATTTGATCTATTTTGTTTGTCTGTTTGTTGTTCTGGGGTTTTGTGTTGTTATTTCACTTTCTAGCTGCTGAAATTTTTTTAAATCCTTAGCACAAAAGCATATGCAGGGAGTTATGGCATTTATAGAGCCCTAGTCATCACACGGAAAGAGGATGAATACTGGGAATGGTGGGAGTTTCTCATCCTACCTGCACCTGTTGAAGCAGAAACCCTTATCAAGAGAAAGCCATTTAACTCTGAATTACTTCTGGATGTCTGGCAGAACTGAAGCTATTTGGCTGGTCTTTTTAAAGGAAATTTTGCTTTAAAAGGCCTGACAGGAATGTAGCCACCTACCATGGGGGGGGGATATAATCAGGCTAGACTAATTCTTATTCTTTTGATAAACTACTGTTGATGTTCATTAATGTTATTTAACTTTGTGTCCTGTAAAAGCACTGACTGTCTTTTTTTTTCTTACCCTTCCCCCCCACAAACCAGGGGAAAAGCCTTTCTCTTGCCCTCATTGCAACAGAGCTTTTGCAGACAGGTCAAACCTGAGGGCACATCTGCAGACCCACTCTGATGTAAAGAAATACCAGTGCAAAAACTGCTCCAAAACCTTCTCCAGAATGTCTCTTCTGCACAAGCATGAGGAGTCTGGCTGCTGTGTGGCACACTGAGTGGCGTAACTAGTGTTTACTCGAACAGAATACATTTCATCACTCCAATGACAAATGAAAGTCCAAAGCCATTTTCTCTTGTGCTTACCTACCAAATAATATGTACAGACATAAACAAGAGTCTGTCTGTCTGTCTGTCTGTCTGTCTCTCTCTCTCTCTCTCTCTCTCTCTCTCTCACACACACACACACACACACACACACCACACACACACACACATACACACACACACACACACACACACACACACACACGAAACTACAGAACAGAATCTAAATGCTTAAAATTAATCCTTTCTATGTGAAGTTTAAAGTTATATTTACTGACAGCTAGATTGAAAGGCTAAAAGACAAGAACCTTTCTCTTTAAAGATGAAGTGAAAAGCACATTGCATCTTTTCTTACTAAGAAAGAATGCAGAGATTTACATTGCTGCCAAACCATTTCAACTAAAAGGAACAGTATTGCTTCGTAATAGAGCTGTAATAGTGTTTCCAAGAGGAAGAGAGTCTGCCAGATCCTATCTCAGGTGCCTTATAAAATACTCCAAGTTTACTTCCTTACATGTCGGATGTCTGGTTGTCATCGGTGAATGAAAGCCTTTTCTGGATTACCTACAATGCTTTAAACTCTATTGTTAAGAGAAAAAAAAATATGAGAAAAAGAACAGAACACAAGAGAATGTATTAAAATATTCTTGTTTTGTTTCATTTTTGCCATGTGTGCCTTGGAAGAGGAGGAAAGGACAAGCTTCAAACATTCCTGGTGCGTGTGCCATGTCTTACTTTTTAAAAGAATCTTAGTGATTTATAAGACAATGTAATGAATAAGACAATATAATGCAAGAGAGCATCTTAGACATTCAGTAATGTACTTACACTTTTGAAAATGCATATGATGGATGCAATAATACAATGCCCCTCCAAGTGCCTGTTTTAATGAATTGTGTAGTTGATGTAAATTTGTGTTTACTTTTATATGGCTGAATGAACTTTGTGTGAAAGTGAGGTGAGGTCTATAACTGTGCCTATATACAACCTGAATACTTGTGAAATCAATGTTCCTTTTTTAAAAAGTAACTTTCAAGGTCTTTTTTTTACAATAAACATTTTTGGTTTAAAATTGATTGCTCATATACTATTTTCAAAAATCTCATTTGTTATGATATCAAATACTATAGTAAAATTTATTTTTGTGTTAAGAGAAAACATAAATGGTATTTTTATACATATAAAGTATCAATTTATTATGCTAGATTATGGTAAACTGCCCTTTTTAAAATAACTCTTAAAGTACTATCACATTCAGAAAAGAAAGTAACATCAGGTAGCTTGTTGGCAAGTTTCTAGGGCAATAAATGCTCATGTTAATAGTCAAAAACACTTCAAAATATTCTAATGTTAGTTTTACTGACTTTATGAAAACAAATTTAATCATTTGTGTCTTTTCATATGCCATTGAAATAGTTTAAAAAATGTAAAGGAAATATTATTTAATGGGATAAGAGAGAGAAACATAAAGAAAGTCTACATGATAAAAAATAGAGTTATCATAAGTAATACACATTGGAAAAATTAAACCATGTAAACAAAAGCCCATTAGTAGTGATGTAGGTAATAAGTATGGTAGCCTTAGGGTTAAACTAAAACACTGAAGTGTCATTGTATGGTATGATCAAGCTGAGCAATCTTCTACCCAAGCCCAGGATATATTTCATAAAATATCTAATCATATATTCCATATTCAAAATCATGTTGTCTAAATGGATATGTTAGTTTTCTAACCATGATGAAACTTCACCAGAGCATATGTGAACCCAAAGTTGAAGGCTGTTGCAAAGTAGGTCTCCTTGCTATTAACTCTAGTATGATCAGAAGTTGTAAAATCATCTTTTTCTTTTGATGCTTTTATGATATAAGCAAAAGCTGGTATTATTATCCCAAAAGAACCAACACTAAATGCTTGTCCAGTGCTTTCCCTACTGGGTATTTTACATTTACATTTTAGCCCATGTATACAGCAATTTTGTATTTGATGAAAAATGCCAGTTTGATTATTGTACTTTTAAATTGTTTGGATATCTCAGGTCATAGTTCTCAGAGTCAAAATTATCTGGCACAGTAGTTTATAGGTTTGAAAGCAGTGGCCTATCATTTTGCTAGAGCATTATAAAGTTGTTTTAGAAAGCCAACTGAATAATGTATATCTGGAAAAGTAATATTGCAGTAGTAATTGGAGAGTCTCCAGCACAGCCAACATGAGGACTGTCTTGTAAAGGGAAAAGCTGAGTCAAGTCTTTGTGAAAGCTTTGGTGGCTACCTCAGGAGCCACAGTTACTCCCATTTCCCTCTCTCACTGGTTAGAGCTGCAGGCAAAGTTTCTTGGTGTCAAAATTTAAGCAACTACCTTTCCAAATGGAAACATCTGCTCATTACTTTAATTCCTCAATGAAAGAATAATACATTTTTCAATGTATTCCCACTACTCTAATTTCATTTTTAATTTAAATATTACAGTTTTAAAAAAAACATCATGGGTCAGAAGGTACAGTGGATATTAGGATAATCTTTAAATATGCCTGAATTTGTACCTATGGCTTTGATGTATATCTGCCCTTCTGCATCCACAAAGCTTCGGAAATGTTGTTCCATTCATGCCATGACATTTACTGAGTCACAAGCTTTGGTGGTTATTTTCCCTTTTTACTGTATGGGCCATTGTCAGTGTGGAAGCTCTCAGTGTTCAGCATAGCACTAGCACAGCATTTTAATAAATATTAAATGAATTGATTGAAAAAGCAACAGAGTTGATAGAAAAGCTTACAGAGTCGAAAGAAAGTCAGTATATCTCCTCATTACTGCAGTTATGATAATTTTCAAGAAAATTCCTGCCCCCATTCACTCTATGTCCTTATGCAAGTTTGGGATCACACTGTGCCCTAATTTCCTAAGGCACAAAATAGGAATAGAGTATTGGTACTACAGAAAAAGAACTGAAGATCCCTACTGCTGTTATTTAATGCTTACTATATGTGTATTAATATGTGTGTAGTACATACTGATGCTGTAGAACATACAATTGTGCATATGATTTGCCATGATAACAACAGAAGATATTGCTATTTCACCAATATAGGTACAAAATGCAGGTTAAAAATGGGACCAAGGTAGCAAAGGGGACAAGCTGCAGAACAAAAAACTGTACCTAGACTTTTTCCCTCCAAGTTTCCGTGTTTCCCACACTATGAAAACATGGAAACTTTCTCACCTATACTTAACATTGTGAAATTTATACATCATGGGTCTTGGTTATAAGCTTGGTAAAAAAGACAACAATAATGTTCTGAAATGCAACGTGTTAATGCTATACTTAGGAGATATCACAATTCAGAAATGATACTACAGATATCAGCACTCTTCAGAAATCTATCTCATGTTGTAGACATCCTGTTGGCTCCTTCTGCTCCAGCCTGGACCCTCCTTGCTAACCCTACAGCTACTCAGGCTGACATCTCAATGGGAGCCCATTTCCTCTGGCTTATTCTCTGTGGAGATGAAATGCAGCTGCTCTCCATCCTCTGTACATTAACACTTCATCTTCTGAAGGCCATTGCTGCTCCTTCCCATACCAACACTTCTCATCCTGCTTTTATCTTTTCAAACTGAAAAGTCTTCCAAGCTAAACAGACATTTCTTCCCCCACTAAAATGTAGATACTTCGGTGTAATGAGACAATCAAAATTTTGAAAAATATAAGGCTTTCCTGGATAGCAGCTACATCATGGAAGTTGCCCCTATTTATATCTAAGAAACATTTTAACAAAGTTAATTTGAGATTCAGTATTCTGCCATGTAGGGAAGAACTAATTTTCAAATCAGATTATTTTCTGTCATAGAGGACATTAAGACTGCAACATCTCCTTTATCTAAGATAGCTGCATGAGGGATACTTTGAAATCCTGTTCTTAGCAGTAAATGTGCAAGATCTAGCAGTACAGGAGGGAATGTCTACTGAGTGGTGGGCCCAGGTCCTTAATCCTCCAGGAAGCAATCATTCCTGTGAGGAAAGCACATGTACAGATCAGCAAGTATGGCAGCTTTTCCTTTGTGGCACCAGGCCAGACTCCTGAACAATGAGAGATTAGCAGAGGAAATGGCAGCATATCCATGTCCTCTGACTCCAAAGGGAACAGGGTGGGTATTTATAGCAGGGGCAGGAGAGCTACTCTGAGGGAAAGCAGGGATATTTGAACTTTGTGAAACAATTCATTTCATTAAGTTTCATTTGTTGTAACAGTTGAATCCATTCAGCTTATTCTCGTGAAACAAGAAACTATAAAAATAGTTAGGAAGTCCTTTAAATTGTCCCTAAGTAGTTTTCCTTGACAAAAAACCAAAGATAAAGGTCTGGTACTTGTTTGCTTCAGCAGCTGGGATGGTGGAAAGGATGTGATTCTGTCTCCTGATTTATTCTTGGGACTTGAGTCAAGTGCCTTTCAGGTATGGGGCTTCAGCAGACTTACTGAAACATTCAGTCGATGCTAAGAAATGAGAAGGGAAGTTCCAGCTGAATAAAACAGTGACAACTTCTCTTGCCAAAGGCAATTAATACAGTTCTATTTCTCCTAAGTTCCAACTTCGCTCCATATAGACATACAGATGTAACAAGGTATAGGACATTCTTGTATTGTGTTAAAATATTTCCCCAAAGAATTAGCAGAAAGGCCAGCACAAAAGGTGCTTACTTCTTTCTGTACCTGGATTGTTGAGCTGTGCAGTTTGTGGTCCTGTCTGCTCAGGGCCAGTGCTTCAGGGATTTCAGCATGCCCTGTCCTCCATGGGTTGCTAATCTCCTGCCAACTGACTCTGAGGGCCTGAGAGTCTGCATTTCTACCCCAGATGACGCCCCCCTGCAGAGGACAGGTCTTATCTGCACCCACGAGGGAACTGACCTTCAAGCCCAGGTCCAGGTCCTGGCTTCTTGGGCAACTATAGTTGTAGTTGTATAATTGTAGTCAAACTGGCCACTGGGAGAATGGCAGAGCACAAGTGGAATCTAGAAAGTGCCTTTGCTCCATGTATGCCTAAGTGGGAGGAGGGAGGCAAGAACAAATAGATTTCCACCAATGCCAACTCTCTTCTTTTCCTGCCTTCTCTGCTTTCCTAATAACCAGCAACACCACGATTCCTGGTATATCACTCCTCTGTTGAGGAAACCATGGATTCAACCATACCAAAATTGTTTTTTGAAAAACTACCTCAATATTGAATATAGAAATATTTTAATAATTGTTTCCTAAATAATAAAGTAAAAGTTTTTTACATTGTTTATATTGTATTAGACATTGTAAGTGATTGAGAAAAAATTTACACTGTACACAAGAGTTAGTGGCCTGTGTGCAAACACTATTTTTTGAGAGCCTTGAACATCTCTGGATTTGGCACTAGAGGGTCCTGGAAGGAGGCCCCTGTGGATTCTGAGGGACTCTGCAGCAGATTGACAAGACTGACTTTTGGTTCTGAGTTTACTCTAATTTCTCTTGTACTGGAGTCCTGCCAAGCCTTAGATGATTTAATGGGGGTGGGGTGAAAGGGTGGAGGGATGTCATACCAGTTCTTACTAGTTTACTAACAACTGGGAAAGCTGGTTGGCTTAGTACTCAGCATGAGGCCTCTAAATGGATTCTCTCATGAAAGCTTAGGAACCGCATGTAACTGTGCCATGAACCATGAGCAGAGAGGCTCTGGTCTGCTTGTCAGTCCGTGCACTGGTCAGGCTCCCTCACACACACCATCTCAGGCCTTCTACTGTTGTGCTCAGACAAACTTCTGTACTAAAACTTGGGATGAAGGTACCTCACACACCATTTGGAGTTATGGTCTCAAAAAAAGTATCCTCTGGACTTTTTCTAGGAGAGTCTGTGGACATCTCTCCTGAGTAAGTTTCATGGTTCTCTTGACTGATCTTTATTATCTTTTTTCAATGTTTGTCATTTTGCCAAGTAGGTGGTATCTGGTGTATTTTTCTCCATATCTTGGGATACTATTATTTACTTAATCTTATTTTACTCGTTTATTAGTTAGTACAAAAAATTGCAAATAGGCATTCCCTAGCAAAAATTAGTATGAGTTTGTAACAAGCATTAATCTATCTTTTTTTGTTTATTTGTTTTGTTTTTCAAGACAGGGTTTCTCTGTGTAGTTTTGGTGCCTGTCCTGGATCTGGCTCTGCAGACCAGGCTGGCTTCAAACTCACTGAGATCAGCCTGGCTCTGTCTCCCTAGTGCTGAGATTAAAGGCGTGCGCCACCACCGCCCGGTACATTACTCTGTCTTAGTCAGGGTTTCTATTTCTATAATAAAATACTATACCCAAAAGGAACTTAAGGAGGAAAGGGTTTATTTTAACCTTCCAGATAAATCCTTGGGACCACATATAACTGAGACATGAAGAAGATCAGAGAGACTCCCAAAAACCTTTGTCAACGCACACAGGTCAGGCTACTTCACACTCACCATCTCAAGCCTTCTACACCACCTAACATCCATCACTGAAGGAAGTCATGGCAGAAACTCAAGCAGAACAGGAGCCTGGAAGCAGGATCTGATGCAGAGGCTGTAAAGGAGTGCTGCTTACTGGCTTGCTCGGTCTTCTCTCTTACACATCCTAGGACTACCTCTCCAGGGGTAGCACTACCAACCATGGGCTGGGCACTCCCACATCAATCATTAATTATGAAAATGCCCTACAGTGTTCCCCACAGCCAAGTCTTATGGAGAGATTGTCTCAATTGAGATTTCCTCTTCTCTAATGATTCTGGATTGTGTCAAGTTGACATAAAACTAACCAGCATACTCTTGGTAATGCATGATATGTGGTGTGTGTGGGGGGGGGGGGGAGGGGGTAAAGCTAAACTTTCCCACAAAGGATGATGTATGTAAACCACTAGCCAGTGGTATTTCTTAGAACCTTTGAGAAGTGAGGCTTAGTTAGTAGATTTAGGTCACTGGAGGAAGCCCTACGAAGGTTATTTATGCTTCCAGTTCCAGCTGGCACTCTGCTTCCTAGCCAGCAGCCATAGTGTGCCCAACCCGACTGCTCATGTTCTTACTGGAACACACTGGGCTGCTACCACAACCATTCCTTACCCATCATGGTAAACTGAAACTGAGGCAAAACAAATCCTTCCTCATTTTGTTTCTGTCAGATACATTGTATATGTATGCATATATATGAAGGAGTTACCTGTTGCTTATGCTATAGTAAGATTTAGTGTTGAGAAGAATTCATACTATTACCACTGCAATAATTGCAGTGTGTTCTCAAATTTTGTATAGAATGTTCTGATTTTAAAACCATGCTTTGCAAACAAAATAAAAATGTCATACCCTAAGGCTACAAAACCTAAAAAAAAGTGAAGGTTTGATTTCAACGACTATAACTGATCAGGAAGAAGCTAAAGAAACAACTTGCCTTCTTGGGAAGCAGTGCCACACAGAAATGCATCATTTATTTCCTAGCATACAGATAATCAGCTAATCTCAGCTTCCTTTTTATGGCAGATGTCCATCCAGTTCAGCTCCTAAGCCTCACTTGTCATCAGTGAATACCATCCTATATATGTGGTAAGAGGATATCACAGAGGGTCAATGACTGGCTTTAGTGTAGGAAATGAGCTGCTTAGGACTTACTTGCCCACCAAACCGTGCCCTCATCTTGCTGTGCTTGAACATAAATAGAAGTTATTCATATTAGTGGGTTAAGACATTCTTTTGCATCTCACCATGTGCTTTGGTGGCAATTAGGCTTTTTCAGGCATCCAAATCTACCAGCTTGGTGAGGAGCCTCTGCTGTTTACCCCACAGATTGTCTGATGAAAGGGCTCATCGAAAGCTGTTCCAATCTGCTACCAAGTGAGTCTGACATAGTGGGTATGTGGACCACACTCTGAGATTTTTGGACTCACATCAAGATGAAGTGGAGACAAAGAGCAGGTGACAGCTGTGATTGCTAAATATGTATTGTGGAATGGGTTTTCACACTTAGAAGACTTTCTGTCTCTCTATTGTTCATTGCCCACAGACTCCTTATCAGTCTATGACTGCATCAGCTATGCAGTGGAGGAATTATTAATCAAGATTCTTGAATGAACAAAGAAGGAGCCTTCTCACATGGTTTTGAGATTCCAAATTATTTATCAGCTCCGTTCAAAAACAATCATGACTAAAAATATCTGTGGAAGGCCCACCATTTGTCAACTTCTCTCGCTAAGGAAAAAGTTTTTATAATGAAGGAGGGCACCCAGAACCCTTTAACTGTGATGGCTTTTTTGCAATATCAAGCAAACCTGGCTTCTTTTTGCCTGTTAGGAAAGTAAAGTCACTTTCTTTCTTGTTTTTTTGTTTGTATACTTTTATGGGTTTTTGTTGTTGTTGTTTGGGATTCTTTTGTTTTCCTTTTTGGTTGTTTTTGTTGTTTGTAACAGGATCTCACTTTGTTTCCCTCCACTGGCCTGGAACTTTCTAAGTCTAACTAGGCTGGCCTTGAACTCATAGAGATCTGCCTGCCTTTGCTCCTTGAATGCAGGGAACAAAGGCATGTACCACCACATCTAGTTATGACCTCATTTTCTTAAATTTATAAAGAAAGATCCATGTACATTTGCCATAATGGAGCTAGTGCTAGGTAGGATGAACCCTGATCAGCTACAGATTTTTCTTTACTAACATATTTAGACAAATCCCTCTCAGATTCTGCTTCTTAAAGGAGATGTAAAAGGGTCTTTTTTGTTATTGCTTCCTTGTGGCAAAACAAGGCAATAAAAGAAAATTAGAAGAAAAATTTATTCTAAAATGCAACTCTTGGATTTTTATAATTTAGGAAAATTTCTGTAATTCCAGACCAGTCCATTGCCAGTGTGTGCTGCTGGACCAAAGAGGACTATATTTCTGTGAGAGTCCTAGCTCCCTTAGCTGCTTATGCCCACGGCAAATGAAACAGCTTAGGTAATTTTCCAAGACAGTCTACAGCCTGACTTCATTTCAAAAGCTTGTTCCTTCCAACTCCACTAATCCCATCTATGTCTGTGTATTAAGCCTAAAACTTTTAAGACTTTGGTAAGAGGGTGCCTACATGTTTAGATGTCCTGCACTAATTTTTGTTGGCTGCTTGAAGTAGTCATGGTTTGTTTCTTTCTTTTTGTTTTCTTTTGCAATGCTAGGAACAGAACCTACAGCTGTACACATGTGAAACAGGCATTTCACCACTAAGCTACTTGACACTACCTTTTAAAACAACCAATGAATGCAGTCATGTCTTAATCCAGACTATTCTGGTCTTGTTTTATCAGTAGAAAGAATAGTCAGGGGAAATTATCCCACTGACTACAGTTTACTTACAAGGTGCCTAAGATAAAGATGCCCTCTGTCTTATCAACTCTGTGAGGCAGGGAGGACAGATAGTGACAATGAAGGTAGGTGCAGGTAGGTACAGGAACCTGTAGCTAACACATGCCAGAATTCCATACTCAATGATATGAAAACTAAGCACTTTCATTCTTAAAATGGGATATGACGTTAAATTTTTACACAACAATACTAAAAAAAAAGGTTTAAAATTCCCTTATTCTCTGCTGAAAATAATATTTTTTTCTATGAGAAAGAAGTATCCATCTTTCCCTCATGAGTTTCTCATCTACTCCTTGTCCTTGATTGATATAAAGTCATCTAATACAGGAATGATTAGAGAAATTTGCCTCATAGATGAATATGTATGTATAGCATAGCCGTACAATGAAATACAGAACCTCTAAAGTCATAAAGATGACCCTCAGATTTACAGACCACTGAAGTACATGGATAATTCTTCATCATCTATTCAATATAAGAATACCTTATAAAAATACTATTCCATACATAACAGATACAACTATTTACAAGCCCAACTTATAAAGTCAGAAGTGTTTCTTCAAATATCAACTCCAATGCTACAGCTTGCTGTTTCCTCACCTTGTGCCCACTGCTTAACTTTTATATATTTCACCACAAACTTTACCTATTAAACAGTGCAATAATTTTTTAAACAGAAGCAAATGCATTTACTCAGACAAAGGGTTGATTGCTGTGGACACTGGTAGATACTTCCAAAAAGACCAGTAGGTCCAGTGCAGTGGAGTTAAATATCAGAAGCAAATTCACCTAGAGTTTGATTAGATGTCCCAACTGTCTATTTCATATCCCTTCTATGAGTTATTCAGTTAATAACAATGAGTGTCAAGTCTATCATTCACAGAAATGAGAGGAAAATTAGACTGGTAGGTGAAAGTCCTTGTTTTATTTTTCTATATTAACTAAAGAAATTAAAAGAGAAGATACCCATACCCGCTGCAGCCCCAGTTGCAGGCCAGCAGGCAAGATTCCTGCAGGCAGGCTTGACTACCACTATCCCTCATTGGACCCTGTAACCTCAAAGCCACACTCTGTCCCCCAAACCCACCCATCCACCAAAATCACAGCTGCTCCCTGAGATACAGACTCTTCCAACTCCTATTGGACCAACGGGTGAGTCATTGTTTTCCTAACCAATCACCCCAGCCTCTAGGCCTTGGGTCTAGGGGCAAAACCTGCACACTCATACCCCCAACCAATTGCAGCACCAGTTGCAGGCCAGCAGGCAAGAATACTGAGGGCAGGATTTTCCACCACAACCCCCATTGGATCCTGTAATCTACAAGCCACAGTCTGTCACCCAAACCCACCCACTCACCTGAGACCCCAGGAGCTTCCTGAGACACAAACACTGCTAGTACCAATTGGACCAAGAGTGGCTCCAAGACACAGATACCATTTGTACCAATTGGAGGAAGAGATGAATAGATGCTAGTGCAAGAATACATTCAACAACATAAAGAGCAATGTGGCACCACCATAACCTAATGGTTCTATTACAGTAAGAACTGAACTTCTTAACATAGAAAAGCAGAGGAAAATAACCTTAAAAATCATTTTATGAAGATGATAGGGACCCTTAAAGAGGAAATAAAAAAATTCCCTTAAAGAAATTGAGGGAAAGACAAACAAAAAATTAGAAAAAAATAAATCCCTTAAAAAATAGTCAAGAAAACCAAGAAAAAGCAATCAAGCAGGTAAAGGAAACAGTTCAAAACTTGAAAAACTGAAATAGAAAAAAAAAAAAAGAAAACACAAACCAGGGGGATGCTGGAAATGGAATATCTGAGTAAATGAACAGGAACTACAGATACAAGCATAATCAACAGAATGGAAGAAAGAATCTCTAGCATTGAAGATATGATGGAGGAAATAGGTTTGTCAGTCAAAGAAAATATTAAAACCAACAAAGTCATAACACAAAATGTCCAGTAAATCTAGGACACCATGAAAAGACCAAACTTAAGAATAATAGGGATAGAAGAAGGAGAAGAATACCAGCTCAAAGGCACAGAGAATATATTCAACAAAATTATAGAAGAAAACTTTCCCAACCTAAAAAAGGAAATACCAACACAAGAAGCTTACAGGACACAAAATAGACTGGACCCCCCAAAAATGTCCCCTTACCACATAATAATCAAACAACTAAACATACAGAATAAAGAAAAAAATATAGAAAAAGGCCAAGTAACATATAAAGGCTGACCCATCAGAATAACACCTGACTTCTCAATGGAGATTCTGAAAGCCAGAATACAATGGGCAGACATTATGCAAACACTAAAAGACCATGGAGACCATCCCAGACTATTATACCTAGCAAAACTCTCAATCCACATAGACAGAGTAAATAAGAAATTCCATGATAAAACCAGGTTTAAGCAATACCTATCCATAAATCCAGCCATACAGAAAGCAGTAGAAGGAAAAATCCAACCTGAGGAACTTAGATGTACCCCTGAAAACACAGGCAATAAATGTCATACCAATAAATCCCAAAGAAGGAAAACACACAACACTACTACCAAAAAATAATAGGAATTAACAATCATTGGTCATCAATATTCCTTAATGTCAATGGACTCAATTTGCCTACAAAAAGACACAGGTTAACAGAATAGGTGTGAAAATAGGATCCATTGTTCTGCAGCATATGAGAAACACACCTCAACTTCAAAGACAGACACCTCAAAGTAAAGGGCTGGGAAAAGTCTTTCCAATCAAAGGGACTTAAAAAGCAAGCTGGTGTAGCTATCCTAATATCTAATAAGATAGACTTCAAACTAAAATTAATCAAAAGAGAACAAGAAGGACATTACATATTCATTACAGGAAAAATCCATCAAGATGAAATCTCAATTCTGAACATTTATGCCATGAATACAAGGGCACCCACATATGTAAAAGAAACATTACTAAAGCTTAAATCACTCATCAAACCCCACACATTAATAGTGGGAGACTTTAACACCCCATTCTCACCAATGGAAAGGTTACCAGATGGGAACTTAACAGAGAAATACGGGAACTAACAGATGTTATGACTCAAATGGACTTAATACACATTTACAGAACATTCCACCCAAACACAAAAGAATATCCCTTCTTCTCAGCACCTCATGGAACCTTCTTTAAAATTGACCACATACTCGATCACATAGCAAATCTCAACAGATACAGAAAAATTGGAATAAGCTCCTGTATTTTATTAGATCACCATGGCTTATAGTTAGAATTCAACAACAACACAAATTACAGAAAACCTACAAACTCTTGGAAATCAAATAATGCTCAATTCAATCACCACTGGGTCAAGGAAGAAATAAAGAAAGAAATTAAAGACTTCCTAGAATTCAATGAAAATGAATGTACAACATACCCAAACTTATGGGACACTATGAAAGCAGCAATAAGAGGGAACTTCATAGCTCTAAATGCCTACATAAAGAAGTTGAAGAAATCTCACACTAGCGACTTAACAGCACACCTGTAAGCTCTAGAACAACAATAAGAAAAACTCACCCAGGAAGAGTAGATGGAAATATCAAATTGAGGGCTGAAATCTACAAAATAGAAACAAAGAGAACAGTACAAAGAAAAAATGAAACAAGAGTTGATTCCTTGAGAAAATCAATAAGATAGACAAACTATTATCCAAACTAACCAGAAGGCAGAAAGAGAATATGCAAATTAACAAAATCAGAAATAAAAAGAGAGACATAATAACAGACAATGAAGAAATCCAGAGACTCATCAGGTCATACTTCAAAAACCTGTACTCCACAAAATCAGAAAATCTAAAAGAAATGAACAATTTTCTGGATAGGTACCAGATACCAAAATTAAATCAAGACCAGATAAATAATTTAAATAAACTTGTAATTCATACTGAAATTGAAGCAGTCATCAAAAGTCTCCCAAGCGAAAAAAAAAAAAAAAAAAAAACAGGTTCAGATGGTGTGCGTGCAGAACTCTACCAGAATTGGAAAAAAGAGCTAGTACCAACACTCCTCAAATTGAAACAGAAACAACATTGCCAACCTCTTTCTATGAGGTTACAGTTACCATGATACCCAAACCACACAAAGATGCAACAAAGAAAGCGAATTACAGACCAATCTCCCTCATGAACATTAATGCAAAACCACTCAATAAAATACTGGCAAACCTAATCCAAGAACACATCAAAAAAAAATCATCCACTGTGATCAAGTAGGCTTCATCCCAGAGATGCAGGGATGCTTCAATATACAAAAATATGCCAATGTAATCCAACATATAAACAAATTCAAAGAAAAAACCCCACATGTCCATCTGATTAGATGCTGAAAAAGCCTTCGACAAAATCCAACAGCCCTTCATGATAAAGGTCTTGGAGAGATCAGGAATACAGGGAACATATTTAAACATAATAAAAGCAACTTACAGCAAGCCAACAGTCAATATCAATTAAACGGAAAGGAACTCAAAGCGATTCCACTAAAATCAGGAACAAGACAGGACTGTCCATTCTCCCCATAGCTATTCAATATAGTACTTGAAGTTCTAGCTAGAGCAGTAAGAGAAGAAAAGGAGATCAAGGGGATACAAACTGGAAAGAAAGAAGTAAAACTTTTGCTATTTGTAGATTATATAACAGTCTACATAAATGACTCCAAAAATTCTACCAGGGAACTATTACAACTGGAAAACACCTTCAGTTATGTGGCATGATATAAGATTAAGTAAGAAAAAATCAGCAGCTCTCCTATATACAAATGATAAATGGGCCAAGAAAGAAATCAAAGAAACATTACCCTTTACAACAGCCACAAATAACATAGAATACCTTGGGGTAACTCTAGCCAAACAATTGAAAGACCTGTATGACAAGAACTTTAAGTCTTTGAAGAAAGAAATTAAATAAGATATCAAAAAATGGGAAAATCTCCCATGCTCATGGATAGGTAGAACCAACATAATAAAAATGGTAATCTTACCAAAAGCAATCTACAGATTCAATGCAATCCCCATCAAAATCCCAACACAATTATTCACAGTCCTAAATAAAAAAACAAACAAACAATACTCAGGATAGCTAAAACAATCCTTTACAATAAATCAACTTCTGGAGGCATCACCATCCCTGACTTCAAGCTCTACTATAGAGCTATAGTAATAAAAACAGCTTGGTATTGGAATAAAAACTGACATCTGGACCAATAGAATTGAATTGAAGATCCTGACAGTAATCCACACACCTATGAACACCTGATTTTTTACAAAGAAGCCAAAACTGTACCATGGAAAACAGAAAGCATCTTCAACAAATGGTGCTGGTGTAACATGTAGGAGATTGCAAATAGATCCATGTCTATTGCCATGCACAAAACTCAAATCCAAATGGATCAAAGACCTAAGCATAAATACAGCTAAATTAAACCTGATAGAGGAAAAAGTAGAAAGTAGCCTAGAATAGATTGGCACAGGAGAACACTTCCTAAATATAATACCAGTAACATAGACACTGAGAGCAACAATTAATAAATGGGATCTCCTGTTACTGAGAAGCTTCTGCAAGGCAAAAGACACAGTAAATAGGACAAAACAACAGTCTACAGAATAGAAAAAGATCTTCACCAACCCCATATCTGACAGAGGGCTGACCTCCAAAATATATAAAGAACTCAAGAAATTAGACAGCAGAATACCAAACAATCCAATTTAAAAATGGGCTACGGATCTAAACAGAAAAATCTAAACAGAAGAATCTCAAATGGCTGAAATATATTTAAGTAATTGCTCAACATCCTTAGTCATCAGGGAAATGCCAATCAAAATGACACTGACAAACTATCTTACACCAGTTAAGATAAAAAATACTGATGATAGCTTATGTTGGAGAGGATGTGTGGAGCATTTGTGGGAGTGCAAACTTGTACAGCCACTTTGGAAATGAGTACAGCAACTTCTCAGAAAAATGGGAATCAATCTTTCTCAAGACCCAAGAATACCACTCTTGGGCATATACCCAAGGGATGCTGAATCACATTACAAGTACACTTGCTCAACTATGTTCATAGCAGCATTATTCATAATAGCCAAAACCTAGAAACAACCTAGATGCCCTTCAACTGACAAATGGATACTGAATGTGTGGTACATATACACAACGGAGTATTACTCAGCTGTAAAAAACAATGTCATAACAAAATTTGCAGGCACATGGATGGAACTAGAAAATATCATCCTGAGTGAGGTGTGGGAGCCTGTTCTCAGGTTCCTTGTGGCTTTACCCAGCAGGTCCGCATAGAGGATAATCAGGACCATGGGCCTGAGTGCAGGTGTCTGAGATGGTCTGCACTTGGCTGTGCTGGGGGAGGAGGTCTTTTGCTCCACCCCTTGGCGTCTCTATAAAAACCCTGGGGTAGAGACAGTCGAGGCCCATTGGAAAAGGTTCCAGGCCCTCTCGAGGCTATCCTTTATTTTCTATCTGTTTATCTCTGCAAGATTCTCCACAATAAATACTTCTATCTAATATTTCCTGCTGCTTGCACTCAAGAAAACTCTGGAGAACTGCAGAGATGTTGGGTAAACGCCCCACAGAATGGCGCCATGAACAGGGACTAAAGAAAAAAGAAAAAAAGGGACTAAAGAAAAAAAAGGGGGGACTAAAGACAAATGAACGGGGACTAAAGACCTTTGTCTTTAATAGGGACTAAAGATAAAGGAAAATAATAGTTTTATTACAGAGTTTTTGGCAAAAGTGCTGAATCAGCCCTGCCAGTGGAAAGGCATGCTGGTGTTATGGAAAATATATATTTTATATATATTATTGAGAGGCAGGGGTTTTATCCTCGAGAGAAAAAGAAAGCAGACTGGAAGGATGTCCGATGCTGCAGCGAAATTCTCTTCTGTCAAAATTTTCTATCTTCTATCGCTTTCTCAATTTCTACCTGTGAAAAATAAGTATAAGGTATAGTGTAGCAATATAGTGTAGGAAAAACTTAGAAGTGTAAGATTGTGTAGAAAAGTAAGGCAACTAGACAGAAAAACTCTTCAGTTTTCTAACGTGGGGGGCTATGAATGCAAACTGGGAAAAAAATCTATCTTTGGGCTTTACACATAGTGAAAAAGCTCTTCTTTGAGTTTATGGGGAAGAAAAAGTTTCCTATAGAAGCTTTTGTTCTGGGGACAGCTGAAATGCTAAGTCCAAGCAGCAGGAGAAAGTGTTTTCTCCCTGAGGCAAAAAATGGGGGTGTAAAAAGCCAAAAAGTTAAAGTTGGGAAGTTTTGGGGAAAGTTGGTCTTTCTCTCTTGGGGAAAAAAAAAATCTTTCTCTTAAACTAAAAGCTTTTCTTAGAAAATTTTGGGAGAAAAATCTCTCTAAAAAGCTTTAATCTTTCTCAAAAGCTCTCAAACTTAAAAACTAAAGCCTTTAACTTTCTCAGAAGGACAAAAATTAGAATTACCTGAAGATATTAATATGGGGACCACCTGTGATTAGCTCTAAGGGAAAACAAACCTCTTAAGACAGCAAAACCTAAGTTGTGACTTTCAAGCTTTAAAAATCCTCCCTGCAATGCAGGAGGCAGGGACAAGTTCCTAAAAACCTCTTCTAAGCTGTTTCTTCAAGCTAGTAAAAGACAGTGGGTCAGAGTACCCTGAGGGAAACGCTTGGGAGAGTGTGAGTAAAGAGCTACAGAGAGCCCAAAAGGGCAGGAAACTTTACCCAAAAAAAGCAAAAAAGCCAAGCTTATCAATTACAGCCGAGCTGAGGCATCAAGGGTTTTGTTTCTGAGCGAGCGTTTCAGAATGAAAAGGTGCTCCTAATCATCCTAATGCAAAGATCCCCTGAAGCATTGTATCCTCTCTTCTGACCAAAAACCCAGAGTCGACTGGCCAGCATCTCTGAGTTGGAGTGCATTTCGGGGATACTAGGGTTCCTGCAGTTGTAAACTTCCTGGAGCACAGAGCTGAGGCAGGAAGGTGCAGGACCCAGGGGAAGATTGCTAATGAACAAACAAAACTAAAGCCGGTGGGAACGGCACAGTTGTCCACTTTCCTACAAGTCCCGGGTTGATAGGTCCACAGCTGCAAAAAGAAGTCGGAGAAAAAGCTTTCCTATCAGACTAAGGACTTTTCTGGGAAAACAGTAAAGCTGAACTATGTCTGAAGCAGTTGTGCTGCTGAGTCAGAACACTGTCTGGGGAAAGAGCCCAGCCAGGGCAAAACAGAACTATCCAGGAGTAAAGCTTTCCTTTCTGTCAGAGAAAGCATCTTTTTGAGAAAAGCTTTGTTTTAACTGACTCCCAGTGAGATGAGGGAGTGTAGCCCTGAGGGGTGATTGCCTCTGGCATAAGCTCTGTCCTTGAGCACCCAGACAAGCAAATGCAACCCACTGGGTGAAGGGGCAGGTGAAGGCCTGATGAGGCAAAACACCTGTCCTAATGGGAGTTTAGAAATGGCAAAAACCTCCCTTGTTAAATTTTCAGTCTGTACGCAAACCACACAGACCCTGAAAACAAATGGACAAAAAGCCCCTACCTTCAGGAGCAGGGAAAGTGCCACTGTAGTGTCAGAAACTGTTTCTGGGGTAGAGGAGATAAACTGAGACCAAACTGGGAACTGTCTGGGGAAAAGACTCCGAAGAAACAGAAGGGACATATTCCTCCCCAGAAAATACATGACCTATGAAAAGCTGCTAGAATTTGAGGCAGATTCGGGGGCGGGGGGGGGGGGAGCCCCTACCTCCAAAAGCAGCTAGCAGAGGAACAGAGCCGCTTACAGATAGCTGGAACTCTGTATCTGGGGAAGGAAGGAACAAGCAAAATGAGACAGATCAGTGGGAGAAAATCTCTCTGAAGGAGCTATGGAAAAGCTGTTGTAAATGATCTTGTTTTTCACTGACTGGCTAAGACAAACACAAGCCCCTAGAAAATTTGCTATCAGAAATGCCAGCCCCAATGCTGGCTAAAGAGGCAAGTGCGGTTCTGATTTGGGGCCAGTGTCTGATGAAGGAGAAACACCTGTTAAAGCCAGTTGAGGAGAGAATAGAAATCTCCCAATGTGCCATAGCTGAAAATGTAAAATGCTTGTTCAAATCTCCCATTGCAAAAGCAAAAAACTTTGTTCAAACCTCCCAGGCAAGAATTTGTTAGCAAGTCTGGTAAAAGAGAACGAGTTGACTCTCAGACCCAAAAAGAACTATGAGAAATGACTGATATAAGGGAAATGATATAAAGGACTGATATAAGGGACTGGTATTATTATGGACTGATATAAGGGAAATGCATTCTGGGAAAGGTAGTTTTTCCACTAAAGATGGTGACATTGCCCTGAAACACATTTGTCAGCTCGAAAATACATTCATGGTAAACTTAAAATACAGCCTTTAAAAGAATAAGGAGGAAAGTCGTCTAAGAGTTTAAGTGTCAGTTCCAGTGAAAAATTGAAAGGATACCGAACTAGGTGCTTGGAGGATTAAGGGTTGGTAAAATGCCTTATTTACCCTAATAGCTGTGCAAAGTTTTTACGGTAGCTGAATGACAGAAAGCTACTATAAGAGCAAACAAGCCACTTTAAAATCCTTAAAACAAGGGAAAAGCAGTTTATACACTGAACGTTGTCTTAGATATGAAGAAACTTATGCTGAAATTAAAGTTCTTTGCCTTTTGAACAAACTGCCTGCAATGAGTAATTCCTTTGCAAATCTAATAAGGAGACAAGGAAGCAGGCATTCAAAAAGAAATGACTGCTTTATAGACTTGAACAAACTTCAGAAAATCTAGCTGTCTTACAAAAGAGTTGCTTCACCTGAAAGTTCCTTATAAAAAATCAATGCTAAATATTACAGCTGCTAATAACATCAGGAGTTAAAGCTAATGAAGTGAAAATACTAAATACAGTTCGGAGCTGTGCTGCTTTTGGCTTTACTAGCTCCTTTAGAAAAATACTTTATATCACCTAATAGCTGTGCAGGACGTATTTGGCGAAGAGATTTACAGCAGCTAAATACGGTAATTTCACCCTCAGCGTGAAGTGAAGTTTTTCAGTAGAGCAAACCAAAAGTACTGCTATAATAGAAACGTTTGTCTGAATTGAAGCACTTAGGGGAACTATTATGAATTTGGGTGAAGGGACAGCCTCTAGTTAAAAACCGTTTACCGCTGACAGTGCATCTCTGCCAGTTCCTGAACAGCTGAGAGAACTGGCAACTTTGGAGTGTGGCTTCATCGGGAAGATATTACAGTCCCCTAGCAACAAGTATCACAACTCTATAACAACAACACTTACTAAATCCCAGTGATTTATAACAAAGCTGACTGTAAATTCCAAACTGTATAAATGATGTACGTACTCCCTGTCTAGTTAAGAGAATCTTTCTAATAGAGATAGTGATAATAATTAAGAATAAGAAATAGAAAAAGATGAAAATAAGATATGTGAGTTTGTAAATTCTCTTGTTAGATCTCTGTGTTAAGAAATCTTTAGGTGTTTCCTAAGTTAAATATATGCTAATAGTAGCCCTATATAAGTTTGTAAAATAGATCTAAAGAGTTCCTTTAAGAATATAAGCTTGGAAGAAGTATCTAATGTAGTCTTAAGACATGTAGTAATAAGCTTATAACAAGTAAAGATGCTAGTTGTAAATGTAAGTTTAAATAAGTACATAAGAAGTAATAAATATATTCGCTAAAGTAGTTCTATAGTTTCCTTAAAGAGTATAGTTAAGTAAATGTTAATACGTTATATGTGAGTTTGCAAAATGTAAATGTTGAATGTGAGTCTAAATGCGTTGCAAGGCAAAAAATGTTATATGTGAGTTTAAAAAGTGTAAATGTTAAGTGTGAATCTATGCTTAATGTATATGGTGAAAAAACCTGAGATACAGAAGTTAGTGTCCTAGCAGACTGCAAAGCAGGCAGTCTGAGTGGTTTTTAAAAGTTTCAGAAGCCGCTAAGAAGCTAAGAATGGTGGATGCCAGAACCAGCACAAGGCATCCGCAGCTGAGATCCATAGAAAATCGACACAACACAGAAAAACCTGAGCTAACATCAAAAACGGTGCAGTTTAGAATACTACTGTACCTAAAAAGGTCGGTCTGTGAGAACAAAAGTTGCAGAGACGCTTGTTTGAACTAAAATTGTTAACTCTAAAAAGTTTTGGTTGTAAAACATCTCTTCACATTTTGGAAGTGAAAGCCTGATACCAGAATTTATTTCTTGTTTGAACTTTTTGAACTTAAAATGAAATAAAATTACAAAAAGATTTTGGTTATGGATTTCTCATATTTGGAAGGCTAGTACCAGAATTTATCATTTGAATTTTAAGACTTAAGAAAATGAAATAAACATGAGATTTCATTGCAATGGGACAATTTTGAGTTTATTCATAGTAATGACCTAGGAATTGTTTGCTGGAATTGGGTTAAAAATGGAACTGTTTAAATGAAGAAATTTATTTCTATCTAGAATCAAGATGCAGTTTTGTGTTTGCATATATGCTTTATTAATTGGTGATTCATGAATTGTTTTGTGGAACTGTTTATGTAAAAATGAAATTACTTACAGAACTGGTTTTGTGTTACAAATGGAACTGTTTAAATGGAAAAGTTTGGATTTTCTGACTAGGTTTGAGATTTTGTTTAAAAATTATAAAGAAAAGGAGGAGTTATGAGATTGAATTATGTTTGCAGAAACCTATTGATATTAATGCACCCTGGTTTTGTGGAGTTAAGGAAATATTTAAGTTTGATGTGAATACATTGAAGTTTCTCCTATGTTCTGTTAGCAAGAAAATTCAAATGATTGAGTTAAAGTTGTAAGACAGAGAAAATTGTTAACTATGTATAGCACCATATATGCTAATTCAAATGGTTCTGTTAAGAGTTTGCTTTGAGTTGTAAGATTGGGAGAATTGTGACTATGTATAGCAATATTTATGTTAACCTGTTAATTGTAATGATGAAGCTAAGGGATTCTTTAAGTTTGTAGTCGTCTTAAGAGTTTTTGGTTTAGAAAGGGCTTGAGGCAGCTAAGACTGCTGTAGTCACCTTGGACCTAATTCAAAAGAGAAATGCCATCTTTATCATCCTCTACTCCCATATTGGGAGGTGTAACAGCTATGGAGATTGTTGTAAGTTATTAATAGTTAATATTATTAATAGTTATTTTTTATATATTAAGAAAGGAGGACCTGTGGGAGCCGGTTCTCAGGTTCCTCATGGCTTTACCCAGCAGGTCCGCATAGAGGATAATCAGGACCATGAGCCTGAGTGCAGGTGTCTGAGATGGTCTGCATTTGGCTGTGCTGGGGGAGGAGGTCTTTTGCTCCACCCCTTGGTGTCTCTATAAAAACCCTGGGACAGAGACAGTCGGGGCCCATTGGAAGAGGTTCCAGGCCCTCTCGAGGCTATCCTTTATTTTCTATCTGTTTATCTCCACAAGATTCTCCACAATAAATCCTTCTATCTAATATTTCCTGCTGCTTGCACTCAAGAAAACTCTGGGGAACTGTGGGGGTGGTGGGTAAACACCCCACAGTGAGGTAACCTAGACTCAGAATGATGAATATAGTATGTACTCACTCATAAGTGGATACTAGATATAAAGCAAAGGATAATTAGACTACAAACCACAGCTTCAGAGAAGCTAGGAAACAAGGAGGACCCTAAGGGAGATGCATGGATGAGATGAGGACTCCATGAGTAAACTGGGGATGGGGAGAAATAGGGGAGAGGATGGGGGATGATAACATGAGGGAATAGGATGGTTAAGCTGGGGGGCGATGGAGTGGGAGAGCAATAAAAGAGATATCTTGATAGAGGGAGACATTATAGGGTAAGGGAGAAACCTGGTGCTGGGGAAATTCCCAGGAATCCACAAGGACAACCCCAGATTAGACTAATAGCAATAGTGGAGAAGGTGCCTGAACAGGCCTACCCTGGTAATCAGATTGGTGAATACCCTGTCATCATAGAGCCTTTATCTGGTAAATGATGGAAGCAGATGCGAGGTCCACAACCAAGCACTAGTATGTGCTCCGGGAATCCAGTCAAAGAGAGGGAAGAGGGATTATATGAGCAAAAGGGGTCAAGATCATGATGGGGAAATCTTCAGAGACAACTGAACAAAGTTCATGGGAACTCTTGAACTTTAGACTGACAGCTGTGGAGCCTGCATGGGACTGGAAGAGACCCTTTGCATGCAATAGGCAGTTGTGTAGCTTGGTATGTTTTGTGGGCTCCTGGCAGTGGGATCAGGATCTATCCCTAATGCATGAGTTGGCTCTCTGGATCCCATTACCTATGGTCTGACACCTTGCTCAACCTGATGCAGGGGGGAGGGGCTTGGCTCTGCCTCAACTGAATGTACCAGGCTTTGCTGTCCCCCCATGGGAAGACTTACCCTTTTGCAAGAGGGGATGGGGGTTGAGCTGGGGGGCAGGTGGGGATGTGAGAGGAGGCATGAGAGGAGAATCTGTATTTGGTATGTAAAATGAATAAAAAATGTAGGATAGATAGGATATCTTCTTTAATTTTGCAAATATAAATAGATTAGATATTATAACTATAATTTTTGCTTGATAATTGTTTTGTTATATGTAATTTTGCTATGTTAAAGTTAGAAACCTTCTTTTTTGAAAAAAAAGAAAAGGGGAAGTGCTGTGGATATCACTCTGCGTGCTGTGAATATGTGGCTCTGATTGGTTAATATATAAAATGCTGATTGGCCAGCAGCCAGGCAGGTAGTATAGATGGGACAAAGAGAGAAGAGAATTCTGGGAACAGGAAGGCTGGGTCAGGAGTCACCAGCCAGCCAGAGAAAGCAAGATGTGAAAGTACCAGTAAGCCACAAGCCACGTGGAAACTTATAGATTAATAGAAATGGGTTAATTTAAGATCTAAGAACTAGATAGCAAGAAGCCTGCCATGACCATACAGTTTATAAGAAATATAAGTCTCTGTGTGTTTATTTGGGTCTGAGTCACTGCAGGAGCTGGGTGAACACAGGAAAACTTCAGCTACACTAAAGAAATGCTAAATGTGATTTATAAAAAAGAAATACTATAGGTGATTATTCACAAATGTCTGATGTAGGTCAATAACCTACACTGTCATAACACTCTTCTAAAAGCCTCATATTTTGACTCTGGCTTCTATCCCTTCCCTATGGGAAAGTTAAATCACAGAATTGTTGTATCTAAGCCATATGGCATGTGTGGAAGCTTTGTATCTTGTCATCTCTTGTGCCCTTGATCTCTAGATCATCAGCACATACAAGGTTTTCCTGTGGTTTGGTGTGGCATTCTCTTGATGTCTCTTCTGGGTTGATGTTCTGATTGATTGTGGTCTTGGAAATCAGTCTTGGGAATGATTCACCCACACTCCATGCTCTGGTTTGAATAAAGTATCTCACACTGCTAGCTAGTCTATAAACAAAGCAGTGGTCTGGCATCTATGTCTAACCAGTTGCCATGTCCAAGAAGAAAAGTTTCACTTTAGATCCTCCTTTTGTATTCAGATTTAAGCTATGTTGCTGATTTATGTGTACATTCACACGTGTGTGTGTGTGTGTGTGTGTGTGTGTGTGTGTGTGTGTGTAAAACAGAAGCACCATCCCTGAGCCCCTTCGACTAATGGCTTTGCTCAGAGCTGAGTCTTTGGAACATTAGAAACATCTGGCGAAACCACATTTCCATGTAGAAATATAGATAAGTTGTCATTTCTGCTATTCACTTTGAATTTATCCCACAGCCTGATGAAAGGGGATTTTGCCCAGAGTGAATTGGAGAAAGCACATTGTAAGAAAAAAGAAAGAAGCAGAGGCTTAAATCCTGGCTTTGCAGAATTCTCCCAGAGGATTTTTAATTTTCCCTTCAAACTCACTGAAATAATTTCAAGGAGCTGGATTTTTTGGAGGACAAGAGTGGTAGACAGTAAGTTTCAAGGCCACTATCCTTCAAGAAACAAACATTAGCACTGTAGGAAAATCAAAAGATTTTTTTCTTCTACTAAATTTAAATAATAATTCTTACTTATATAAAGGAGGTATTTTTTCTGGAAGTTTTGGACAATGATAACTGATACTATTCAGAGGCTTGGCTTGTGCCCAGAACAGCCCAACACTAGTTCTAAAGATGCCCAGCTCAAGATACAGCTCATTCATACCCCCTCATGTTCATCTAAAACTGACCCATTATGGATCTAACATGTTGCAGGGAGAAAAATAAGATATTTTTGCCTTTTGGATTTCATATGTGGTTTATTCTCAAACTACCATGAGTGTGACCTAAGAGAGGTGCAGATATCTGACATTAAGATTAGTTTTAAAGATCCATAAGTATTTCTAGAATTCTCCTTTGAGGTAGAAAGGGCAGAAAGATGGTCAAGAAGGGTTTCTTCAGAGAAATCCTGAGTGATGGAAGAGCCACATAGGTAAAGGCAGAGAAAAAGGACTCCTCTAAACCTGTGTCCCACCTCTTTCCAAGTAGACCCACAGAAGGCAATGTGCAGGCCAGAGTCTGCTTCCCTAACCAGGGACAAAGGTGTCTGCACTCGTGCTTTCTTCTGGGGCAGAATGCTGTCACCTCATGCAGTTTTTTTTTAATGACACTTTTATTATTTATTTCAGGATCTCATACAAGATGGTTTGACACATTCATCCCAAACTCCTTTCAGATTCATCCCTACCTCTCTACTCATCCAATTTATCTCCCTCTTCCTTTCAACCAATTATGTCTAGTTTTTACTGGCCAACACTATGTAGGGCCTGCCCTGGAGTGTGGTTGATATACCATAGATCACACCATTAAAGAAAACTGACTCTACCTTTCCAAGCAGATGTCAAATGACAATATCTTCTTAACTAAAGGTGGGACTATGTACATACTGTCAATACTTGGATTTTGTTTGGCTTGGCCATGTGCAAGTCTTGTGCAAGCTGTCACAATCACTGTTAGTTCACATATGTGTCTTCCCTGTTGTGTTTAGAAAGTACTCTTTTGTTGAAGTTATCAACCATTATTGACTTTTATAATCTTTCTGCCTCACTTCCTTAGACTTCATAAGCAATATAGACATCCCATTTAAGACTGAGTACTCCAAAGTCTCTTAATCTCTGCACTTTGACCATTTGTATGTATCTTTGTTTATTGATATCTACTGCAATTAAGCAGAAGTGTTGAGAGTTGAGAGATGTACTGATATGTGGGCATAGCAATATGTCATTAGTAGTCATTTTTGTACTATGTCCACTTAGCAGAACAGTTGTTGTGTGTTCTTCCTTTGGGTATATGACCTGTATACCCAAAGGTTCTTGGTCCCATTAAAAATGTCAGGTATGGGTTTCACTCATGAAGCTGACTATAAATCCACTCAGAAAGTGGTTGGTTACTCCTGTAACATTTATGTTATTATTGCACCAATGGGCATATCTTGCCAGATATGTAATTGTAGCTCACAGGGTGTATGACTATGTAAGACTGATAGTTACTTTTTCCTTCTAATATCATACCTAATATCTCTAGGAGTATGAATGATAGGCAATAGAGATAAATTATCCACTTTATTTCTCCATGAGTAGGTAATATCTTTAGATATAGGATCTTATTGTTTAGTTCTATAGGGTAACCAAGAGCAGTAGCAGCAGCCTATATACACATGTCTATGGAATCCAACTGGACAACAACTCATAAAAATGCAAACTCTTCCTAGTAATGGGACTTTTAATTGATGGCATATAGCATCTAGTTGGTATGTTTTCCCATTATTACAGAGAAACTCCATTTAAACTTTTTTTTTATATATATTTATATTAGGAATATTCTACTGCAGTAGGTTTCAATACAGCTTTTTTAATAATTTTATTTTATAATTTAATTTTACATATCAGCCACGAATTCCCTTGTCCTCCCCCCTCCTGTCTCCTCCAGGACAAAGAGTCCCCTGGGGATTGAGTTCAACCTGGTAGATTCAGTTCAGGCAGGTCCAGTACTCTCCTCCCAGTCTGAGCTAAGTGTTCCTGCATAAGCCCCAGGTTCCAAACAGCCAGCTGATGCACTGAAGACATGTCTGGATGCCTCCAAAACAGTTCAAGCTAATCAACTGTCTCACTTATCCAGAGGGCCTGATCCAGTTGGGGGCTCCTCAGCTATTGGTTCATAATTCATGCGTTTCCATTCCTTTGGCTATTTGTCCCTGTGCTTTTTCCAATCTTGGTCTCAACAATTCTCAATCATACAAACCCTCCTCTTTCTTGCCAATTGGACTCCTGGAGCCCCACCTGGGGCCTGGCCATGGATCTCTGCATCTGGTTGCCTCAGTCATTGGATGAGATTTCTAGCACGACAATTAGGATGTTTGGCCATCCTATCACCAGAATAGGTCAGTTCAGGCTTTCTCTCACCCATTGCCAGTAGTCTATTGTGGAGGTATCTTTGTGGATTTCTGTGGACCTCTCTAGCACTTTGCTTCTTCCTATTCTCATGTGGTCTTCATTTAACATGGTTGTGGAGCTAGGGGAACTCTCCTCCACTGCTGGTGGGAATGCAAGCTTGTACAACTGCTTTGGAAATCAATATGGTGCTATCTCAGAAAATTGGGAATCAATCTCCCCCAAAACCCAGCTATACCACTCTTGGGTATATACCCAAGGAATGTTCAATCATACCACAAGGGCACTTGCTCAGCTGTGTTCATATCAGCATTGTTTGTAATAGCCAGAACCTGGAAACAACTTAGATGCCCTTCAACTGAAGAATGGATAAATAAAATGTGGTACATATATACAATGGAATACTACTCAGCAGGGAAAAGTAATGACATCATGAGGTTTGCAGGGAAATGGATGGATCTAGAAAAAATCATTCTGAGTGAGGTAACCCAGACTCAGAAAGACAAACATGGTATGTACTCACACATAGGAAGATACTAGATGTGAAACAAAGATGATTAGACTGCTATTCACAACTCCAGGGAGGCTACCTAGAAAACAGGACCCTAAGAAAGACACAGGGATCACCCAATGACAGAGAAATGGAATGAGATCTACATGAACAACCTGGACATGAGTGGGGGTAATGAAGGGCAAGGTTTGAAGGAAAGTGAGCTTAGGGGAGCAGGAGATCCCAGCTGCATCAAGAACAGAGAGGGAGAACAAAAAATAAGAGTCAATATAGCTTTTTTTTTTTTTTTTTTTGGTTTTTCGAGACAGGGTTTCTCTGTGTAGCTTTGAGCCTTTCCTGGAACTCACTTGGTAGCCCAGGCTGACCTCGAACTCACAAAGATCTGCCTGGCTCTGCCTCCCGAGTGCTGGGATTAAAGGCGTGCGCCACCACCGCCCGGCTCAATATAGCTTTTAAAAAAGGTTTTTAGTGTTAGCCTTCCCTTCTCATATCCCCTCACCCTGCCCTTCCACCAATAATTCCCTCTAATACTTCTTATTCCAATTTTCCTCTCCCCCTTTATAACACTACATTTTATCTCCCACTACTTAAAAGTTCCTCTCCTCCCCTGTGGTCCCTTTTTAGTTTCTTAAACTCTATAGGTATACCAAATGGAACACACATATCTAAAGATTAAAAGCTAACATCTACATATAAAAGGAAGTATGTAATGTTTGTCTTTTTTGGGATTGGGTTACTTCACTCAAGATGATTTATTTTTTAGCTCCAATCATTTACCTGCAATTTTCATAATTTAATTATTCTTAACTGCTGAATAGTATTCCATTTCATAAATGTACCACATTTTCACTGTCCATTCATCAGTTGATGGACATCTAGGTTGCTTCTATTTTCTGGCTGTTATAAATATAGGAGAAATAAACATGGATGAGCAACTATCTCAATAGTAAGATTTAGAATCCTTTGGGTAAATTGCCAAGAATGGTATAGATGATACTTGGGATAGACATATCCCCAGCTTTTTTAAAGGAACCTCTGCACTGATTTCCATACTAGTTGCATCAGTTGGCACTCTCACCAGGAATGAATGAATATTCCTTTTTTCCTGCATCCTTACCTGCATGTGCTGTCATTTGTTCATTGTTTATCTTGTCAATTATGACTAATATAGAATAAAATCTCAGAGTAGTTTTATTTGAATCTCCCTGATTGCTAAGGATGTTGAATATTTTAAAAGTGTTTCTCAGACATTTATTTTTCATCTTTTAGAACTCTCTACTTAATTCTATGCTCCATGCATTAATTGGATATATAGTTGGTAAAGAATCTTTTCCCATTCTGCAGGCTTCCTCTTCTCCTGAATGGTGGTGTCCTTCATTGTACAGAAGCTTTCAGTTTCATGGGGTCCCATTTGTCAATTGTTGGTCCTAGTGCCTGTGCTATCACAGTCCCTTTCAAAAAGTCATTTTCTGTGATGATAAATTAAAATGTATTCTTTACTTTCACTTCTATCAGAATCAGAGTATAAGGTCCTATATTGAGGTCTTTGGCTCATTTATAGTTGAGGGTTTTATTTTGTTTTGTTTTTTTGTAGAATGAGAGATAAGGAAACAATGAAAGTCCAAAGTTATTAATAGAAGCAGAACAGGAAACTCAAGTAAAAGACACAAGAATATTTTCAACAAACTAATAGAAGAAAATTACTCAAGTCCAGGGAAATAGATATCTATCAAGAGGCATACAAAACACCAAAGACATAGGACCAGAAAAAAAAAGGACTCTATGTGAAGGATCCTTGGTACTTTGCCTGTACAGAACAAAGAAAGCGTACTGAAAAATGCAAGACAGAAGGGCCAAATGACATATAAAGGCAGGACCATGAGAATAATACTTGCTCTTCATAAAAGACTTTGAGAACCATAAGGGCCTGGACTGGTGTTCTACAATTTCTGAAAAACCACCCAGAAAAACTGTCAGGTGCAGTTGAATGAGAAAGAAAAATATGCCATGATAAAAATAGATTTACGTTACTTATTTCACCAAGCCGGATTTATAGACGATTCTAAAGGTAATGTTTCAGTCTGAAAGAAAATTCAACATACCTTAGAGGTCATAAGGAATAATAATCACAAAATAGTTAACCAAAAAGAAGTTTAAGAAAACAATGCCAAAACAATACAATATCAAGAATTAATAAATATTGTCCAATAAAAACTCTCAATATTTACAGTCAAAATTCACTAGTTAGATGACAAAGACTAACAGCTTGCATTAGGAAACAGAATCCATCTTTTTGCTGTCTCTAAGAAACACACCTCACCATTAAGGTCAAACATCTCCTTTAATGAAAAAAAAAAGGTATTTCAAGCTAATGGAACTACGAAGCAAGCAGGCATAGTATTATAATATTTGACAAAATAAATTTTAAACCAAAACTACTCAGAAGAGATAGAGAATGACACTTCATACTAATTAAAGGGAGAATTCATCATGAAGGTATTACAACTTTAAACACTTACACACAGGACACTCAAGTTCACAAAAGAAACACCATTTTGTCTAAAATTCACAGATCTAAAACTTGCAGTTTTGAAACTCACTTGAACAAACATAAAGATTCCCAGACAGCCGTTGAAGAGTGGACTCCATGGAGCAAGCTTCCCTCTTTCTCTTTCTCTTTGCACAGACATAATCAAAAGGACTTTCTTCTCTGTCCTAAATTAAGTCAAACTACCCAAATTGTGTCTCCTTCATGTGTAAATAAAAACTCTAAAATAAGCACTACATTTGCCTGTTTCTAGTTCTACTGTGGCCTCTGAAGATATGTTTAAAAATCTTCAGTACAAATTATCATAAATATCTAAAAGAAACAGAAGGATCCTTGGTGCTTTGCCTGTCAAAATAGATTAGCAGCTTTGTTGTTCTTTTTCTTATTTTTTTTCCTTTTAAAGAAAGGATAAACAAGTAAACCTGAAAATCACTCTGAGCCTCTACCTCAGGCACCAACTGTCCACTGTCCACATCCTCAACCTCCTAAAACTTTCCATTCCACATGAATGGCAGATTTCTCAATTTCCTGGACTTCTGTGGTCTGTGGCATTCACAATACCACAACAGATGGGAGGGATCCAACACATACCTGTGTTCTCCTGGCCCCACAAGCTGGTGTGTGTGTGTGTGTGTGTGTGTGTATGGTAGGTACAATGTTAGGTACCATGCACATCTCCTTTCCCTCTCTGTCTCGGTCTGTCTGTCTGTCTCGGTCTGTCTGTCTGTCTCTGTCTGTCTGTCTGTCTCTGTCTGTCTGTCTGTCTGTCTCTCTCTCTCTCTCTCACACACACACACACACGCACACGCAAACGCACACGCACACGCACATGCACATGCACATACACACACACACACACACACTCTGACCAGGGCAGTTTTAAAGGAAAATGGAATAGTGCACAAAACCTTTCCCTCTGAGGCATATAGAGAAACTTGAGTTCACCTTTTTCTTTTCTTTTTTTTAATCAGGCTTTTGATTTTTTTTATAGGCAAACAACTAAGAAATAATATACATACACACCTATGTATTTGCATAAGAATTTATATTATATATGTTCATATATACATGCTGACAGCTATAGATATGTATAGATAAGAAATCAGTATCTTCAAATATGATAATTGATTGGTAAATATTGGTGACTATTTCATTCAAGAAAATAACTTTTAAACTACAAACAAAATTTGTATTAGTCAAAGACAACTGGGCTGTGAGAGCAAGAGAAAGGTGTACTGACAGAAGGATTCACCATCCACGTTTCACACCCTGTAGCTGTATGTGCCAATGCAGTCTGCTCTGCTATGTTTCTTTTTTATTTTGGGAATAGTAGACATGAAGGATGCTTGTATAAATGTCTCTTCTTACTTTGGAAGAATTAAAGTTCATTTGCTGAATAGTCTGTCATTGTTCTTTAATGGGAGCATTACTTTGACATCCCAGTGTGACTCTTTTCTTTCAGGAAATCTTTAGGTGTACACCATGTGGATTAGCATTGCAGAAACCCAGAAGAGCATGTGGACCAGGTGAGGCATGTCTACCTGAAATCCTTTCTTAGGAAATTGCTTTGCTGTGTATATGAAAAGATTGAAATTTCTACACCTGAGACAGCATGACTGTTTTAATATTTAGCAGACATAAACTTCAGAGATAGCCCTGCTGTCTCTTCACCATCTCTCTTTTCCTTTAAGTACACTCTAATTTTAAGTAAACTCCATTGAGTACTTTTCTTATATTTTCAGTTAGGATAATTTCCACCAAGAATTCAAAGTTTGGGGCTTGACCCGTATTGCATTTGGTGTTTTCCAAGTGCTTCCATGAATGACTCAGAAGTTATACTGGATCTTCATTTTCTGTGAAAACATAATATTACACATCATCATTTTACTTTTCATGTCTCACTATTCATCTCACAGCTAGTCAATTCTTTATAATGCATAGTTTTAATACAAATATTAGAGAAATTAACATTAGCAATTCCTTTTCCTTCTCAGACATATAGCCAGAGACAGTTGACCTAGTCATGTACTCCTTCATTTGACACTGGATTATGCATCTCGGGGGGTAAGCAGTTGAAGATCTCTGGCAACAGGAAGAAAGCCAAAGATTATGGATTTCTGAAAGTCAGTACAATTGCTGAGGCTGAGTTACTTCATTCTGACCAGGGGACAGTTTCTTGGATAACTTCATCCAAGTCCACCAAGAATTCTCTGCTTTTCTATTCTTCCATAAATTTTGAGTATTTACTTTGTCATGTAGGCCTTATTTTCTTCCCAACTATTGAAAGAGTAGTTTTCCTACTCTACATACACATGCTTCTCTGTAGGTGACATGGCACCATATCCAAGATTGTGGTCACCTTGCAGATCTCAGGTCACCCACTGAGTTTTAGAACAAGACCTTTTAAGGGCCAGAGTCTGCTAACATTTGACCAGTATAAACTGTTGTGACCAGCAATGGGAGCCACAGTCACCATCCCCAAAGAGCTTTGCTGTGTAGTTCAGAGGCCCTGACACACACACACCATACATAAAAACCATGTTTGCTTCCCCCTCCACTTACAAAATCTACCTACAGACAGAGTGAATCTAATTGGATGATCTCAGAGGTAGTATTTACACATCAGATTGTTCAGATGTTTTAACAGAGAATATATGTAGCATGAATCTTAAAGAGTCTTATTACTAAAATCAAACCTGAAGCCAGGTATTTGGGTGAATGCTGAAAGATCAGAGAAACAGAGCAAGCCACAGCTTCCTCACCTCACCAGTTCCTCAGCTGATCCTGTTTTGTCACACTGGAAGCCTCTGTGTCCTCATCCAAATGGATCTCAGCTGAACTGCTGTTCAAAAGCCTAAAAGCTTAACAGGCCTAGTTCCTGGTTTTCATTCCTTAAATACGTTTCTGCTTCCTGCCATCACTTCCTGGGATTAAAGGCATGTGGCACAATGCTTGGCTGTTTCCAGTGTGGCTTTGAACTCACAGAGATCCAGACAGATCTCTGCCTAGGATTAATGGTGTGTTTGTGTGCCATCATTTTCTGGCCTCTATATCTAGTGTCTGTTCTGTTCTCTGACCCCAGATAAGTTTATTAGGCTGTACAATATTTTAGGGAACACAATATCACCACAGATATTCAAATTCACTTAAAGAAACCACCGTGAAAATGACTAGGATTTCAGTGTTCAAGGTAGGCTTTAGATCTATGTGAAAATATACCAGAGTTATGGGGACTTGACTCTTAAAGTGTGCCAAATTGTGACAGGTAAGCTCTCTCAATACAACCAAAGTAGCAAGACTCTTAACTGTATACATAATATGCAGATCTCAGTCTTATATTTTGCATTAACAAATATGGCCAAAGGCTTCCATTTAACATGACTTAAAAAGTTGTGTCAAAAGATTTCTCTTGATCTCTGCCAGCCTACTTCAGCAATGCCACTCATCCTACCTTCCCCAGCATCATTAGAAGCTCTACTTTTCAGAGCTGACTGTGTCTGAGTAGTGTGCTTCCCCGACCCCAGCATCCTAATTAGGGACTATTCTCAGGAAATTCTACATCAGTGTATGTGGCCCAACAGGACACTCCACACAGGTTGGGCTCAATTTACTGAACCACAGATTTTTTTTGAGTGAACCAATATTCAAAACCATTTGAACTCTTCAAATTGTCCTTGCCAAAACACTTCATAGGACTTTGCTTCCAGACTTTGTTTAGAGAGCAGCTAATGGTGAATCCTTGCTGTGATGTCAAGAACTCACTTAGGAAGAATACACAGAAGAGTGTGTAACAAGAACAGGATGAGATAGAGTATACTTTCATCTCAAAATGCACATGGTTGCAGGTTGCAGTATGGTACCTGTGCTATGTGCTATATATATATGAATGTGGCACATGTGTCTGGTATGGAGGAGTATAAATATGTGTGGTATATAATAATATATAATATATATGTATATATTTTTGTGACACAAGTATGATGTATGCTTATGTACGGTGCATGTGTGGTACATGGGGTACCTACACATGTCCATGATGTATACAGAAGTATAGTTCACACATGATGTGGTGTGTATGTGTGTGTATGCATAATGTATTTTTTGTTATATCTATATGCATGATGCATGTGAATACTATATGTGGCATGTATGTGGAGGCACATTTTTATGGTGTTTATTATGATGCATGGATGCGGTGTGTGTAAGTTTGGTGTATGTATGTTATACAGGCCATGTGTGCCCTATATATGTGGCATGTGAGTGTATGTGCTACATGTGTATTGTTTGTATGTGGTTTGTATTGGTAGCATGTACTATAAACAAAAAATGTACCGTTAGCACAATCCTCCTCCAATACTATTCCCATTTTATATCTACTAAGTAAATAAATACTCAGTTATCAATGTGCACTGGATATTTACATCACAATGAAGAAAAATGAACTTATTAATTGCCAGACAGTGTTCCAGGTTCATGGAAAAGGTAACTAGTTTATCTTCAAGCAAACCCTGTAGGATATAGCTGTTACTGTTTTCATTTCACAGAGCTACCAAGCACAGTCTAAGACTAAAGGAAGGAAGCATCATGGGAAGAAGCAGAGCAAAGTGGCTCCAGCATAAGCCCTCTGCCTATCTATGTAGGCCAACATCTGGGACCTTGGGACCTGCATTTGTATTGCCTTCCACTAGGCTAGGCCATAAGATCCAGTGTACCTGTCCAAACCAGCCCTAATCTATTTTCCACTTTTAATTGGACAAATACATTGAATACTATCATTCTGTAGATTGCAACAATACTTCACCTTCATTACACTACCAAAAGGAAAGATCTTGACTGTCCATGACCGAAAAAATCCAGCAGGGTTTCAGGAATCTATGGCACCATGTGGAAAGTTGTAACTGAAGTTGTTGGTGTCACTGAATGGAAGTATGTGGTTAAATAATTGAAACACACTGCTCTATGTCTTAAGGAGGAATATCAGCCAAATCATGGGATTAAACAGTAGGAACATGTTAATATGAGAGAGAGAGAGAGAGAGAGAGAGAGAGAGAGAGAGAGAGAGAGAGAGATCTTCTTCCTCCAATTCCCCTTCTCCAAACAGAATTGCCCTCAAATATACTGATGTCCATCCCCCAGAGAATACTGGGCACCACTGGTCTAATACTTGTCTAACAAAAAAAGAAAAAATGTTAAAGATCCCTTGAGATGAATAACAGAGTCAGGGGCTCCCAAGGGACACTTTCAACTCTCATGAAAATTTGAGTAACACTTAAGCAGAAGACAATGTTGACTTTAAATAAGCCCTTAAAGTCTTCTTCGTGCTTGTAACTAGCTCCCAAGTGCAAAGAGAGGGATCCAGAATATCTAACCTAGCAGTTAAACTGCTTTTGGTTTGCACACTCTGTCTTCCTGTGATCTGACACTGATTCTCTCCTCTGTGGCTTTGCTCACAGGTGATGATCTCTGAATTTTCCTTTTCCCTAACCAATCATCTCTAGTTCTCCTCCATGTTATGCTAGGCCACCACCATTTGAAGAAGTACTTGATTTTTCCTTGTCCAGGATGAGAACAGGACATTACAGTGTTTATATAAGCATGTGGAGTACATAGTCAGATGGTACCCACACTAAACAGGCTTTCCCAGGCTCTCTCCACACTTCAGAGCACACATTCAGCAAAACACAGATGCTGGTTGAATAAGTAAAACCATATCTTTTAAAAGATTTCATGTGAGAAATTTCCAATCCTAATCTCATGTAATAATAACTAAATTGAGGACATTTTTGTTCTCATTTAAAAAAATAATCCAACATTTAACTCAAACATAAAAGAATATACCTTTTTTTTCTGTACCTTACAGAACTGTCTCGAAAACTGACCTCAGACTCAAAGGAAGTCTGAACTGATACAAGAAAATTAAAATAACACCCTGCATCCTATCAGACCACCACAGATTAAAGCTGGATTAAAAAAACCCCAGAAACCTTACAAACTCATTGTAACTGCCCAAGTCTCTACTGAATTCTAGAATTCAATGAAAATGAATACACAGCATACCCAAACTTATGGAACACAATGAAAGTGGTTCTAAGAGATAAGTTCATAGCACTAAGTGTATACATATAAAACAAATCCAAAGCTGAAGAGATCTCATAGTACCAACTTAACAGCACACCTGAAACTTAAAGAACATAAAGAAGTAATCAACCCCAAGAGTACTTGATGGTAAATAATCAAATAGTCAAACTCAGAACTGAGTTCAGGATAGAATAGAATAGAATAGAATAGAATAGAATAGAATAGAATAGAATAGAATAGAATAGAATCAAAAAGAACAATACAAAGAATCAATAAAACAAAGTTGATATTTTTGTTTCTGTTTTTTGAAAAAATCAATAGGAACAACAAGGCTTTATCCAAAGTAACTAAAAGGCAGAGACAGAATATCCAAATTAAAAATATAGCAATGAAAAGGAGACATAAAAACAGCTGAGAAAATCCAGGGAAGCATAAGGACATACTTTAGAAAGCTGTACTCCACCAAACTGAAAAACCTAAAAGATAATTTTTTTCATACATATCACTTGCCAAAGCCATATTAAGATCAGATAAGCAATATAAATAGGACTGTAATGCCCTGTGAAATATAAGCAGTTATTAAAAGTCTCCCAATTAAAATAAGCTCATGGCCAGACTGTTTTAGCACAAAATTCTATCAGATTTTCAAATAGAGTTAATGCCAATAGTCCTTAAATTATTTCACAAAATAGAAACAAAAGAAACATTCCCCAATTCATTTTGAGGCCATAATTAACCTGAAATCCAAACAACACATAGATCTAACAAAGAAAGAGAATTACATACCAATTTCTCTTGTGAACATAGATGCAAAAATACTCAATAAAATGCCTGCAACTCAAATACAAGAACGCATCAAAAACTCATTTACCATGATCAAACAAACTGAAAGAAGAAACATGTGATACATGTGATACATCTTTAGATACAGAAAAGGCCCTTGACAAAATCTACTACTCCTTAATGAAAAACTCCTGGAGAGATTAGGGATAGAGGGATACACCCAAACATAGTAAAAAGCAGTTTATAGCAAGCCTATAACCAACATCAGCTTAAATTGCGGTAAACACAAAAAAATTCACTAAAATTAGAGACAAGTAAAGGTTGTCCACTCTCTCCATATCTATTCAATATAATACTTGAAATCTTAGATAGAGTAATAAGATAACTGAAGGAGATCAAAGGAGAACAAATTGGAAAAAATGAATTTAAAGTATCTTTATTTGTAAATTATATGATGCATATATAAATGACTCTAAAAATTTCACCAGAGAACTTCTATAGCTGATAAAAACCTTTCAGAAAAGTAGCTGGATACAAAATTAACTCAAAAGAATCATGAGCACTCATACACAAATGACAAATAGACAAGAAATCAAGGAAACAGCACCTTTCACAATAGCCACAAATAATAATAAAAAACAAAACTGGGGGTAACTCTAATCAAGCAAGTGAATGATTTGTATGATAAAAACCTCAAAACTTCGAAGAAAGAATCTGAGGAAGATATCAGGAGATGGAAATATCTCCCATGCTCATGGACTCATAAGATTAACATAGTAAACATGGCCATCCTACAAAAAGCAGTCTACAAATTCAATGCAATCCCTGTCAAAATTCCAAGACAATTCTTTCCAGACCTTGAGAGGACAATTCTCAGTTTCATATGGGAAAAAAACCCAGGATAATTATAGCAATCCATAATAATAAAGAACTGCTGGGAGGTCTCACATTTTCCAATTAAAAATTGTACTGCAGAGCTATAATAATAAAAACATCAGAATATGGGCACAAAAGCAGACACAGTCATTAATGTATCAAATTGAGGACTGAGACATAAGACCACATACCCATGTACACCTAATTTTTGATTAAGAAGGCAGATACACAGTGGAAAAAAGAATAGCACCTTCAACAATTTGTGCTGGTCAAAATGGATAGCTGTATGTATAAGAGTCCAAATAAATCTGTATCTATCACTTTGCACAAAATTCAACTCCAAATTGATCAAACACCTCAACATAAACCAGATACACTAAACCTTATAGAAGAGAAAATGAGGAGTAGCCTTGAACTCATTGGCACAGAAGAAGACTTTCTCAACAGAACACTGATTATACAGGTACTAAGATCAACAATTAATAAATAGGACCTTACAAAACTGAATAATTTCTATAATACAAGGGGCACTGTCATTCAAAGTGGTAGCCTAAAGAGTACAAAAATATTTTTTTACCAATTCCACATATGACAGAGGACTAATATTTAACTTATATAAAAAAACTTCAGAAACTCGATATCAAAAAACCAAATAATCCATTTTAAAAATGTGGTACAGGTTGAAACAGAAAATTCTCAATAGAGAATTCTCAAATGGCTGCAAAACACTTAAAATAGTGGTTCTCAGCCTGTGAATTGCAAACCCTTTAGGAGTCACATATATCTAGCATATCAGATATTTACATTACTATCCATTACACTAGCAAAATTATACTTATAAAGTAGAAATGGAATAATTTTGTGGTTGGGGGTCACCACAACATAAGGAACTGTATTAAAGAGTTGCAGCATTAGGAAAATTGAGAACAACTGACTTTAAAAAAAAATGTTAATCATCCTTCCTTAGCCATCAAAGAAATGTAAATCAAACTAACTTTGAAATTCCTTCATCCACCTGTCAGATGGCTAAAATCAATTACACAAGTGACAGCTCATGCTAGTGATGATGTGAAATAATGGTAACACTCACCCATTGCTGGTGGGAGTGCAAACTTGTACAGACACTATGGAAATCAAAAAGATGACTTCTAAGAAAGATGGGAATGAATCAACCTCAATATCCAGCTGTCCCGTTCTTGGGCATATACTCAAATGGCTCTTTATCCTATTACAAGAATACTTGCTTAACAATGTTAACTGCTGCTCTATTAATAATATCCAGAAACTGGAAATAAACTGGGTGCAACTGAGTGTTGCTGGATCCTAATAGCTCCCTCAGGGGAGGGAGTGAGAAGTCACAGCATCAACAACACATAAATTGGGAGCCAGTTAAAGGAAAATAGCAGACTCCTTTATTCAATAACTGGGAAGGCCTTATATACACTCCTCCCAGCACCCAAGCTGTGTCCCAATCTGGTGGCATTGTGTGGTCATCCCTCATTGGCTGGGCACAATCAGGAACTCTGACTGTGGTCATGAACTCTGACAGCACCTGTTGCTAGGCCCTCAGGCAGAGTCTAGGATGGCTCATAAAGAAGCATGATATGTGCATGCCTTGACAACTGGTTTGAGCCGATTTCCTTGACCCTATGGGCCTGTCCTACTAAATATCCACCGTTTTATTTTTTTATGTGGGTGATCAGCAGGAGTCAGAGTCCTTTGCTTCAGCCTTGTTGACCCCACCTCAGGGGGGCTCAGTAACTGGACTGTACATTTCTTAGGTTGGCTTACCATACAAGCTCTTACTCTTCATTGACTATCAGCCCTTGAAAAGCTTCCATCCCTGGGGCATCACTCCAGATAGTGGGGGCAGGGTCAGGCAGTAGCCTTTTGATTTTCAGAAAGCTAGGCATGCATAAACTCCTGTGGAGGGCTATGAGTTGAATGTCTAAGAGCCATTAACACCTGTAGAGTCACCTTAGTGGCTGCTGTTGTTGCCAGATGTGCTGTAAGAGACACTTAAAAAGGAGAAAGATTTAAAGCACCATCCCACCAATCAAAACATGAGTGAGAATCCAGGTGGGATCAAAAGCCTTTTAATATAATGCCAAACCTATTAAAAAATATAGAGTTAAAAGCTGTAACCTCTGCCTTTGTCTGATTTAATTGGAAAATTTTGTGTGTTAGCTGTCCAAATTAACTGGGAAGGCTTCTATGGGCTTACAGACAGACAGTGGTACAGGCTGTAAGGGTTGCATGGTGCCTAGCACCACAGGAGAGTAGCCACCTCCTGAGGCTGGCAGATACTGCAGTAGATCACCCCAAGAATACTGCAGTAGAGGTATAGCTGCCCACAGTGGTGGTGGAGCAGAGTGGGGAGCAGCACAAGACTTAATGACAGCTACCTTCTCCTCGGCAGATTTCAAGGAAGAAAACTGACAGCTGTAGTCAGAACTTTTCTGTGTCCTGGCCTGCTGGCAGTCACGACAAATCTCTCCCACTTGCATCACCCTAGTAGCTGGAAGTTTTTTCTGGGTTCCACCAAGCCCCCTCAGTTCTGTGGCCCACTTATAAAATAATCACTCAGAAGTTTATATTAATTAAAACTGCTTGGCTGACTAGTTCTTACACTTAAACTCAGCCCATTTCTGTTAATCTATATGTCGCCACTTCAGCCACAGGCTTCACCTGTGTGCCATTATGTGCTGCTCCCTGGACGGCAGTCTGACGTCTCCTTACTCAGCCTTCTTCTTTCCAGAATTCTCCTTGTCTGTTTATCTCACCTGTACTTCCTTCCTGGTTACTGGCCAATCAGTATTTTATTTATCAACCAATCAGAGCAACACATTAACAGCATACATAATATTCCATAGCACCTCCCCTTTTCTGTCTAATCAAAAAAAAGGGTTTAATTTTAACATAGTAAAATTATGTATAATGAAATAGTTATCAAGCAAGAATTACAGTTACAATATCTAGTCTATTTATATTTGGCAAATTCAAAGAAAATATTCTATATATCCTATATTTGTTAGTCTAAGGTTTCATAGCTAAATTATCTTTATCATAACTAAGGACAATTATGACTATCTAGTCTTCAACTACATCAAAACCCCCAGAAGGATATAATATTACCTAAGTAAGCAGCAAATGTATTGTAAGCAACTTCCAAAATTCTGGAAATGATAGAGACAGCTGTCTGCCTGGACAGTTACCTAAAGATCTTCTGTAATATTGGGGCATCCATATTCAGTCCATAGGCCTAGTCTCTCAGTCATTTTTTTCTATGTCCTGTAGAATGTCTGGCAGTCTCCTCTGCAAAGTAGGAAGATGAAGGACCATCTCACCTTGCAAAGTTCAGTTGTCACCTTTCTATGGGTCCTGCATGCCCAATTGATTCAACATTTTGTCAATCAGTCCAGGCAGGAACAATTTCTTTCCCAAATGGCTATTTTTGCCAAGAAGAAGATAAACTCCATATGGAGTGTCTTCAGTGCCCATCTTTCTCTTTGAAATAAACTGGTGCTGCCAGGAGCAGATATGTCTCACTCTCCAGAAAGTCTAAGTTTTTAAAACATTTTAAATGTCATATTCTGTAGGTCTTTGAAGTATTTGAAGATTGCCTACCTAATTGAAATAATATCTATGTATACCTAGAAAACTTAACTAACATGACTATAAGCTTGATTATCATAGAAGACTAAACTGCATATGGAGTTAACTTTCATTGTGGCAAAAGTTAGCCACTGGGCAACAAAGTGCCCTGGAATTGACTGCTGACAGTATGGTATCCAAAATAGACAAACAGGCCACAAAACAAAGGACTACTGATCCTTGCCAAAACAAGTGGTTGCGGCTTTAGCAACAGGCATCCTCTGAGGCCAGGACAATATGGCACCATCACTGAAGTGGCATTTGCAATCTGGAAAAGGTACAGTGCCCCTTTCTTCAAAGGCAGCTGAACAGGCAATGGACCGATGGCTTCTGGTATGCAGTGGAACAGTAGGTGAAACTTTATTCTTAAAAGAATAACTAGGCTGAAGAGTCTAACCTCTCAACAGTAGACTGGCATTTAATAAAAGAGATGAAGCCACCCACAAACTGAGGAGAATTGACAGCTGAATTTCAAAAACACCAACAACTTCCAGAATTTAAAATCCTGAGTCATGACAGGACACTGGTGGAATTCATGTTTATCTGGTACATCGAATACTCACACCTAATGTGAGGTTGAGCTGTAGGTCTTGTGTACATCCTACTTCACGAATGAGTCTATCAGATATGCTAAGCCTACAGGCTTAAGATGATGCCCAAACATTTTGGAGAAACCTCAGGTGACTGTCCAGGCAGCTGGCTGTTTCTGTTAACTCACATTTTTTTGGAAGTCACATGTTTGTACTTCCTCTTTTACTAGGTAATGTTATTTTCTTCTTGGGTCTCTGAGGGAGCTGAAGATTTGATAGTTATAGTTATAGTTTTCCTTGTTAAGAATTTCCAAAAAGAAACTCACTAAAGAGGTGTAAAGTGTATAAATTTGGAAGACATTATAAGATAGTTCTCTGTCGTAATATAAGTTAGGATAGAAAGTGAATCAGGTACATTTTGGACTTACCAAATAGGATAGATAATGGAATATTTTCTGTGAGTTTGTCAAATGCAAATGGACTAGACATTGTTGATGTATTTATTGCCTGTATATATTGCATATATTTATTGTACTTATTATATGTAATTTTTCTTATATTAGTTATAATTTTTTATTATTTTTTATTTTTACTAGAAAAAAGGGGAAAATGTGGTGATATATTATTTGTATGTTAGTAAAAAAAGTTTGCCTGGAGATCAGAGGACATAGCCAGCCATAAACAAAAGTTAGGCAGTGGTAGCACACGCCCTTAATCAGATCTCATGGCAGGCAGTCTCTGTGTGTTCAAGGGCACAGCCAAGTGTGGTAACACATGTCTTTAATCCCAGTACCAACCACAGAGATCTGGAGGTGTGTACAGACAGGCAGTGATGAGGAAGTGAGGTGGCTGGGCTAAGAGCCAATGAAAAGGCAAAACAGCAAGGCAATAAAAGTGCAGGTTAGACAGGAAGAGGCTTGTTTGCTTGGGAAGCTACAGTGGCAGTGTGGTGAGCTAAGGTTAGCTGGTGGCTATTCCTATTTTTCTGATATCTATGGCTATTACCCCTGTATTTGGCTCTGTATTTTTTATTTAGTAAGACTGTTTAGAAATTCATCTACAGACAACTATGTTCTCCTTGCCCGATTTTGCAGGCCCAAATTGACAGCTATGTTCTCTTCTGCTAGGAGTAGATCCTGTCATCTCAATGGGCTGTGCCACCCTTGGTCATGGTCTTGACAAAGATGCCTAGATTCCCCAGGTCTATGCTGGCTCCAGTCCCCATGCAAATGATGCTGATTCCCAGGCCTTCAGAGTCCTTCTCCAGCTCTACAGGAAACAGGTCTAACCTCCCCATACACTTCTTTAGCTCATATTCTGCAGAAGTTGCCATAGGATCCACATCCTCATTCCATCAATCGTAGTCCTCATTGGAGTAGTTGCTGAATATTTGGATCAATGTGGGACTGAAATGGATCTTCTGGCTCAGGCCCAGGTCCTCTTCCTCTGAGAGACTGGGAATCTCCACAAACCCTGACTCTGGCTAGTGGGGGGGGCTCTCTGTCCTCATCTTCTTCACAGTCCTCCTCCAGGGCACTGCCTCAGAGTCTTCCCTGAGTCTACTGTAGGTACTCATGTCCACCAAGTCCTCCTCCTTGGACTCATCCATCTCCTCAGGTGCTATGTCCGGGACCAGGCCATTGTCCACCCTCCTCTCTGGCATTGCCACTGATGCTATCTCCTCCTCAGGACTGCTTTAGCCTTTAGCTCCTCAGGTGCAAGGCCGGTTGTGGTGGTGCATATTGGTAGGATTTGCTGAAGGAGGTGGAGGCAGGAGGATAACAAGTTTGAGGCCACTCTGGGGTTCAGGTTTCCTTAGTCTAATCTTTTGGGAACCAGAGCTGCTTGCTGTTAACCTGCTTTCTAAGTGAAACTGACTCAATTTCCCCACTTTAATCCCAAATAGGGACTTGAACCAAGGGAGGTGAGACCCCCTCAGGTACTCTCCCCTTTTAAAATCCATCTCATTTTGCCACTTTCACAACCCCTTCCCCAAGCGTACACCATTTGACAAATGGAAGTTACACATTATGCTCCTTTTGGCAATCTTAGATATGTTCATGTGATAGTGGGTATGTGCTCCTCCTTTGTGTATACCCTTGCCCTTTCTGGGGAGAAGGCCATCAATGTTATCAAGGCCCTTAAGTCATCCATGGTAGTTATGGTGGTATCTTGGGCACTTAAGACCGACAATGGCCCTGCCTGTGTCTCTCAAAAATTCAGTGACTTTCTGGGGTCTGGGAAAATTTCCCATACCACTGGCATCCTCTACAGTCTACAAGGACAAGACATTGTGGAGAGGACCAAGAGAACTCTTAAGGAGCTGTTGATAAGGACTGTCTTGCTAGAGGCTAGGAGAGATACTCACCTGACATTAAGAGATGTCCTTTCCATATGAACTTTCTCAGTTTTGATGACAAGGGGCACAGCCTAACATATAAGCACTGAGCATCTCTGCCAAGGAACATGCCCCTGCCCCTGATGATATGGAAAGATGCCCTCTAATGGTAGCTGTCAGCCCCCCTGCTAACCCCTGGGAGAGGGTATACTTGTGTTTTTCCTCAGAGTGCCACTATGCCAATGTGGGTCCCAGCAAGAGATAATGCACCTGGCCACAGATTAGCCTGCTTCTACCACGGAGGAAATAACGCAGGATGGGTAATGTATATACTCCCCTTTCTTGCTCTCATTACCCCTCTAAAGGTGGAGGACTGTGGATCCTCACTCTTCCTCATTTTGTATGATGTTTTTTGAGATGAGGAACTTTACATTAGCTAGCCAAATGTATTAAGGAGCCCATGGTCAGCTAAGTTTCTATATTATTCATTAAAGCTAACACATGAAATTTTCCAATTTTGACTCTTTTTTTTTTTAATAGGTTTGGCATGATATAACAGAGCTGTTTGATCCCTCCTGGAGTCTCACTCATGTTTTGATTGGTGGGATGGTGCTTTAAATCTTTCTCCTTTTTAAGTGTCTCTTACAGCACATCTGGCAACAACAGCAGCCACTAAAGTGACTCTACAGGTGTTAATGGCTCTTAGACATTCAACTCATAGCCCTCCACAGGAGTTTATGCATGCCTAGCTTTCTGAAAATCAAAAGGCTACTGCCTGACCCTGCCCCCACTATCTGGAGTGATGCCCCAGGGATGGATACTTTTCAAGGGCTGATAGTCAATGAAGAGTAAGAGCTTGTATGGCAAGCCAACCTAAGAAATGTACAGTCCAGTTGCTGAGCCCCCCTGAGGTGGGGTCAACAAGGCTGAAGCAAAGGACTCTGACTCCTGCTGATCACCCACATAAAAAAATAAAACGGTGGATATTTAGTAGGACAGGCCCATAGGGTCAAGGAAATCGGCTCAAACCAGTTGTCAAGGCATGCACATATCATGCTTCCTTATGAGCCATCCTAGAGTCTGCCTGACCACTGTCAGAGTTCCTGATTGTGCCCAGCCAATGAGGGATGACCACACAATGCCACCAGATTGGGACACAGCTTGGGTGCTGGGAGGAGTGTATATAAGACCTTCTTTGTAATTGAATAAAGAAGTCTGCTGTTTTCTTTCAACTGACTCCTGGTGTCTGTGTTGTTGATGCTGTGACTTCTCACCCCTTCCCCCAAGGGAGCCATTAGGAACCAGCAACAATTCAGCTGAACAATGCATAAAGAAAATGTGGTGCATTTACACAATGGAGTATTAGCTGTTAAAAAAAATGACATATAAAATTTTCAGGCAAATGTATGGAACTAGAAAGGAATTATCCTGAGTGAGGTAACCCAGACTCAGAAAGATAAATATGGTATGCATTCACTTATACCTGATATTATGGGTTAAATAAATGATAACCAACCTACAATTTGTAGATCCAGAGAGGTTAGGCATGAAGGAAGGGACTAGTGGTATACATGGATCTCCCTGGGAAGAGGGAATAATACAGATTTTATAGGTGTATTGGTGTGGGTGGGACAGGAATGGGAGGAACAGGTTGAGAGAGGGAAGGGAGATAAAGTTGAGGGTGGGAATGCAGAGATAGAAATCAAGAATTGAGGGACATTTGAAGGATGATTTGGAAATCTAGTGCAGTGGAATCTTCTTAAGATACATGAAGTCAATCCTAATGAGGTCTCCTAATAATGGGGGAATCTGAAGTCCAAACTGGTTATCTCTTGTCAACAAACAAGATTTCTAATAGTAGGACTGGGTTGCATTCAGTTAAGTTATTGGCCAATGGGGTCTCATGCAAAGCCCTAAAGAACCCAAAGTGTTGTTTGCAAAAGGAAATTGGGACACCAATATTGAAGACAACACCCACACAACTCATGTAATGTGGAGAACTCAAGCTGGTGCTTATCTGAAGCCTCCACCTGTACATTCTAGTGTTTTTGATGTGAGAGGATACTCTTAAGGCTACCAAAAGAGAGACATTAAAAACTAACCCAGTCACAAAACTTTTGACCTGCAGTCTTTCCTCCCTGCAATACAAGTCAGGGCAGTGGTGGCACAGAACTTGTGGGACCAGCCAACCAATATCTTATTTGACTTAAGGCCCGCTCCACAAGATAGAACCTATACCTAATACTACTTGGATTACCAAGAACCAGAGACTAGATAGCCCAGAGACCTAGGGTAATACCAAACACTACTGGTCTAAAAATAGGGGGCAAGTATCAATAAAATGACTCCTCCTGATATTCTGGAGTACTCAGAGATCAGTGCCTTATTTAGTCATCATCAGAGAAGCTTCCTCCTGCAACAGATGGAAACAGATGGGGAGACCCACAGACAGACATTCATAGAGAGAGAGTTCTTGGAACACACAGTTCTAAATGGGATGTCTCCATCAAATCACTTCCCTTAGAGCTCAGGGAATGCTGTGGAAGCAGAGACAGAAACAGTATAAGAACCAGAAAGGATGGAAGACACCAGGAGAACAAGACCCTCTAAGTCAACTGAGCAAAGCTCAAATGAACTCTCAGAGTCTGAAGCAAAAAGCACAGGGCCTATATGGGTCTGCTCCAGGTCCTGTAGCTTTCAGCTTATTATTTTTATGGGATTCCTACATATGTGAACAAGTGAGTCACTCATTCTTGCTCCTGCTCTTGGGTCAATTTTCCTTCTGTTTGATTGCCTTGCTAGCCTAAATGTCATGTTTTTTTGTTTATCTTACACTTTATTTTTTTATGTTTGTTGTTAATCTCTTAGAAGCTTGTTCTTTTCTAATGAGAGAGAGAAAGGGTGTGAATCTGGAAGGGAGAGGAGGCGGAGAAACTGGGGGGAGTAGAGGGAAGGGAAACTGTAATGAGGATATATTACATGAGAAAAGAATCTATTTTCAATAAAAGGAAAAAATGAAGAAAAAAGTAATCTGTAAGTGCTTGTTTCATACTAAACTGTGCAATATTAACTGATTTCCTGTCAGAACATCTTCTGATTGTAAGATACTGCCCAGTTTTTATCTGCAGGCTTCAAATGACTCTCTGTGATCAATTAAATGAATTGTACAATATGTACTACTCTGATGTCAGTATCTAATGGAACAGTTAGAACCAATCTCATGGCATATAATCAATAGACATAGTGAGAAACCCAAGTCTACAAAACCATCTGGCCATTCATATTACAATTTTGAAAAGCACAGGGTGCTACTCATAATCTCATTAATAACAGCTTCCATAATTACAGCAATTAGGCTTATAGTGGGCACCAATCATAATGGCATGGCATTTAATGCTTTATTTATTTATTTATTTATTTATTTATTTATTTTTTTTTTAATTTTTATTTTGCAATACAATTCAGTTCTACATATCAGCCACAGATTCCCTTGTTCTCCCCCCTCCCGCCCCCCTCACCTTCCCCCCAGCCCGCCCCCCATTCCAATCTCCTCCAGGGCAAAGCCTTCCCCACAGACTGAGATCAACCTGGTGGACTCAGTCCAGCTAGGTCCAGTCCCCTCCTCCCATGCTGAGCCAAGGGACCCTGCATAGGCCCCAGGTTTCAAACAGCCGACTCATGCAATGAGCACAGGACCCGGTGCCACTGCCTGGATGCCTCCCAAACAGATCAGGCCAATCAACTGTCTCACCCACTCAGAGGGCCTGATCCAGTTGGTGACCCCTCAGCCATTGGTTCATATTTCATGTGTTTCCGTTTGTTTGGCTATTTGTCTCTGTGCTTTATCCGACCTTGGTCTCAACAATTATCTCTCATATAAACCCTCCTCATTCTTGCTAATTGGACTCCCAGAGATCCACCTGGGGCCTAGTCATGGATCTCTGCATCCAGATCCCTTAGTAGTTGGATGAGGTTTCTAGCATGACAATTAGGGTGTTTGGCCATCCCATCACCAGAGTAGGTCAATTTGGACTGTCTTTCGACCATTGCCAGCAGTCTGTTGTGGGGGTATCTTTGTGGATTTCTGTGGGCCTCTCTAGCACTTTGTTTCTTCCTATTCTCATGTGGTCTTCATTTACCATGGTCTCCTATTCCTTGTTCTCCCTCTCTGTTGTTGATCCAGCTGGGATCTCCCACTCACCCAAGCTCTCTTTCCCTCGACCCTCGCCCTTCACTACCCCCACTCATGTCCAGGTCATTGGGCGATCCCTGTGTCATTCTTGGGGTCCTGTTTTCCAGGTAGCCTGCCTGGTGATGTGAGTAGCAGTCCAGTCATCCTTGTTCCACATCTAGTATCCTGTTATGAGTGAGTACATACCATGTTTGTCTTTCTGAGTCTGGGATACCTCACTCAGGATGATTTTTTCTAGGTCCATCCATTTGTCTGCAAACCTCATGATGTCATTGTTTTTCTCTGCTGAGTAGTATTCCATTGTGTATATGTACCACATTTTGTTTATCCATTCTTCAGTTGAAGGGCATCTAGGTTGTTTCCATGTTCTGGCTATTATAAACAATGCTGATATGAACATAGCTGAACAAGTGCTCTTGTGGTGTGGTTGAGCATTCCTTGGGTATATGCCCAAGAGTGATATAGCTGGATCTTGGGGGAGATGGATTCCCAATTTTCTAAGAAATCGCCATATTGATTTCCAAAGTGGTTGTACAAGCTTGCATTCCCACCAGCAGTGGAGGAGAGTTCCCCTAGCTCCACATCCTCTCCAGCATAAGGTGTCTTCAGTGTTTTTGATCTTAGCCATTCTGACAGGCGTAAGGTGGTATCTCAGAGTTGTTTTGATTTGCATTTCCCTGATGCTTAGGGATGTTGAGCAATTCCTTAAATGTCTTTCAGCCATTTGAGTTTCCTCTGTTGAGAATTCTCTGTTTAGTTCTATAGCCCATTTCTTAATTGGACTGTTGGGCATTTTGATGTCTAATTTCTTGAGTTCCTTATATATTCTGGATATCAGTCCTCTATCAGATGTGGGATTGGTGAATATCTTTTCCCATTCTGTAGGCTGTTGCTTTGCTTTGTTGACCGTAACCATTGCCCTAAAAAAGCTTCTCAGTTTCAAGAGGTCCCATTGATTGATTGTTTCTCTCAGTGTCTGTGCTACTGGTGTTCTATTTAGAAAGTGGTCTCCTATGCCAATGTGTTCAAGACTACTTCCTACTTTCTCTTCTAGCAGGTTCAGAGTAGCTGGATTTATGTTGAGGTCCTTGATCCACTTGGACTTAAGTTTTGTGCACGGTGATAGATATGGATCTATTTGCAGCCTTCTACATGTTGATATCCAGTTTTGCCAGCACCATTTGTTGAAGATGCTTTCTTTTTTCCATTGTGCACTTTTGGCTTCTTTGTCAAAAATTATTTGTTCATAGGTGTGCGGATTAATGTCAGGGTCTTCAATTCGATTCCATTGGTCCACATGTCGGTTTTTTTGCCAGTACCAAGCTGTTTTTATTACTGTAGCTCTATAGTACAGCTTGAAGTCAGGGATCGTGATGCCTCCAGAGGTTGTTTTATTGTACAGGATTCTTTTGGCTATCCTGGGTTTTTTGTTTTTCCATATGAAGTTGAGTATTATTCTTTCCAGGTCTGTGAAGAATTGTGTTGGTATTTTGATGGGGATTGCATTGAATCTGTGGATTGCTTTTGGTAAGATTGCCATTTTTACTATGTTAGTTCTGCCTATCCATGAGCATGGGAGATCTTTCCATTTTCTGACATCTTCTTCAATTTCTTTTTTCAGGGACTTAAAGTTCTTGTCATATAGGTCCTTCACTTGCTTGGTTAGTGTTACCCCAAGGTATTTTATGTCATTTGTGGCTATAGTAAAGGGTGATGTATCTCTGATTTCCTTCTCCGCTTTTTTGTCCATTGTATATAGGAGGGCTACTGATTTTTTTGAGTTGATCTTGTATCCTGCTGTGTTGCTGAAGGTGTTTATAAGTTGTATCAGTTCCTTGGTGGAATCTTTGGGGTTGCTCAAGTATACTATCATGTCATCTGCAAATAGGGAAAGCTTGACTTCTTCCTTTCCAATTTTTATCCCCTTAATCTCCTTATGTTGTCTTATTGCTCTGGCTAGAACTTCAAGTACTATATTGAATAAGTATGGGGAGAGTGGACAGCCTTGCCTTGTTCCTGATTTTAGTGGAATTGCTTTGAGTTTCTCTCCATTTAATTTTATGTTGGCTGTTGGCTTGCTGTAAATTGCCTTTATTATGTTTAGGTATGTTCCCTGTATTCCTGATCGCTCCAAGACCTTTATCATGAAGGGGTGTTGGATTTTGTCAAATGCCTTTTCAGCATCTAGTGAGATGATCATGTGGTTTTTTTCTTTGAGTTTGTTTATATGGTGTATCACATTGACAGACTTTCGTATGTTGAACCATCCTTGCATCCCTGGAATGAATCCTACTTGATCATGGTGGATAATTGTTTTGATGTGTTCTTGGAGTCTGTTTGCCAGTATTTTATTGAGTATTTTTGCATCAATGTTCATGAGGGAGATCGGTCTGTAGTTCTCTTTCTTTGTTGTATCCTTGTTTGGTTTGGGAATCAGGGTAATTGTAGCCTCATAGAAGGAGTTTGGTAATGTTCCTTCTGTTTCTATTGTATGGAACAATTTAGAGAGTATTGGTATTAACTCTTCTTTGAAGATCTGGTAGAATTCTGCACTGAAACCATCTGGTCCTAGGCTTTTTTTGGTTGGGAGACGTTTAATGACTGTTTCTATTTCGTTAGGGGTTATTGGACTATTTAAATAGTTTATCTGGTCTTGATTTAATTTAGGTATGTGGTAACTATCCAGAAAATTATCCATTTCTTTTAGGTTTTCCAGTTTTGTGGAATAGAGGTTTTTGAAGCATGACCTGATGATTCTCTGGATTTCCTCAATGTCTGTTGTTATGTCCCCCTTTTCATTTCTGATTTTGTTGATTTGGATGCTCTCTCTCTGTCTTTTGGTTAGTTTGGATAAGGGCTTGTCTATCTTGTTGATTTTCTCAAAGAACCAACTCTTTGTTTCATTAATTTTTTGTATTGTTCTCTTTGTTTCTATTTTATTGATTTCAGCTCTCACTTTGATAATTTCCTGGCATCTATTTTTCCTGGGAGACTTTGCTTCTTCCTGTTCTAGAACTTTCAGGTGTGCTGTTAAGTCACTAGTGTGAGATTTCTCCAGCTTATTTATGTGGGCATTTAGTGCTATGAATTTCCCTCTTAGTACTGCTTTCATAGTGTCCCATAGGTTTGGATATGTGGTGTCTTCATTTTCGTTGATCTCTAGGAAGTCTTTAATTTCTTTCTTTATTTCTTCCTTAACCCATTGGTGATTCAGTTGGGTATTGTTCAGTTTCCATGAGATTGTAGGTTTTCTGTAGTTTTTGTTGTTGTTGAAATCCAACTTTAGACCATGGTGGTCTGATAGAACACAGGAGGTTATTCCAATTGTTTTGTATCTGTTTAGATTTGTTTTGTGACCAAGTATGTGGTCGATTTTAGAGAAGGTTCCATGGGGTGCTGAGAAGAAGGTATATTCTTTTTTGTTAGGATGGAATGTTCTGTAGATGTCGATTAAGTCCATTTGAGTCATGACATCAGTTAAGTCCTTTATTTCTCTGTTAAGTTTCGATTTGGGGGATCTGTCCAGTGGTGAAAGTGGGGTGTTGAGGTCTCCCACTATTAATGTGTGGGGTCTTATATGTGATTTAAGCTTTAGTAATGTTTCTTTTACATATGTGGGTGCCCTTGTGTTTGGGGCATAACTGTTCAGAATTGAGACTTCATCTTGGTGGATCTTTCCTGTGATGAGTACATAATGCCCTTCTTGATCTCTTTTGATTGATTTTAGTTTGAAGTCTATTTTGCTGGATATCAGGATGGCTACACCCGCTTGTTTCTTAAGACCGTTTGATTGGAAAGTCTTTTCCCAGCCTTTGATTTTTAGGTAGTGTCTATCTTTGAATTTGAGATGTGTTTCTTGTATGCAGCAGAAAGATGGGTCCTGCTTTCGTATCCATTCTGTAAGTCTATGTCTTTTTATAGGTGAATTAAGTCCATTGATATTGAGGAATATTAATGTCCAGTGATTGTTCATTCCTGCTATTTTTTGGTGGTGATGTGTGTGTACTTTTCTTCGTTGGGGTTTACTGCTGTGGCTTTATCTATTGCCTGCGTTTTCGAGGGTGTATCTGACTTCCTTAGGTTGGAATTTTCCTTCTAGTGCTTTCTGTAGGGCTGGGTTTGTGGATAAATATTGTTTAAATCTGGCTTTGTCATGGAATGTCTTGTTCACTCCATCTATGATGATTGAAAGTTTTGATGGGTATATTAGTCTAGGCTGACATCCATGGTCTCTTAGTGTCTGCATTACATCTGTCCAGGACCTTCTGGCTTTCAAAGTCTCCATTGAGAAATCGGGTGTTATTCTGATAGGTTTGCCTTTATATGTCACTTGGCCTTTTTCCTTTGCTGCTCTTAATATTCTTTCTTTATTCTGTACATTTAATTGTTTAATTATTATGTGGCAAGGGGACTTTTTTGGGGGGTCTAGTCTGTTTGGTGTTCTATAGGCTTCCTGTATCTTCATAGGCATTTCCTTCTTTAAGTTGGGAAAGTTTTCTTCTATGATCTTGTTGAATATATTTTCTGTGCCCTTGAGTTGGTATTCTTCTCCTTCTTCTACCCCTATTATTCATAGGTTTGGTCTTTTCATGGTGTCCCAAATTTCTTGGACATTTTGGTTCATGACTTTGTTGACTTTAGTGTTTTCTTTGACTGATGAATCTATTTCTTCTATTGTATCTTCAACGCTAGAGATTCTCTCTTCCATCTCTTGCATTCTGTTGATTATACTTGCATCTGAAGTTCCCAATCGTTTTCTCAGATTTTCTATTTCCAGCATTTCCTCTGTTTGTGTCTTCTTCATTTTTTCTATTTCCCTTTTCAGGTCTTGGACTGTTTCCTTCATTTGTTTCATTGATTTTTCTTGATTTTCTTTCAGTATTTTATTGTTCTCTTCCAGGACTTTTTTGATTTCTTCTAATTTGTTTGCCCTTTCCTCTAGTTGTTTACAGCATTCTTCACATTTTTTTGTCTTTTCCTCTACACGAGCCTCTAGCTTCTTCATGATGACATTCATAAGGCTATTTTCTTCTGCTTCTTCCAATTTCTGATGTTCAGGTCTAGGTGTTGGAGGAGGGCTAGGGCCTGGTGATGGTGTATTGCTATTCATTTTGTTGTATGTGTTTCTGCCTTGACATCTGCCCATCTCCTTGTGGTTCGTTCTTGGCCTTATCCGCACACTTGGTCCAGACAGAGCTGACAGATTCAGGAAGTCTCTCTCTCTTGTCCAGATGGGAGCTCTCTTGTCCAAATTGGAAGTCTGGGGCAGGATGGGAGCTCTTGTTCAGAAGGGAAGTCCGGGGGAGGATGGGTGCTCTCCTCTCTCTCTCTCTGTCTCTGTCTCTGTCTCTCTCTCTCTCTCTCTCTCTCCTCCAGATGGGAAATCCGGGGCAAGATGGGAGCTGGAGACCAGCCTCTAAGTCTCAAGAAGAGGCTTGGGGCTCGGGCGGATGGGCGTGGGGTCAGGGCGTGGAGACTGCATGGTCTGCCAGGGGTCTTGGAGAAGGGGATCCTTCCCGGTGGGGCTAGAAGGGAACTTACCCAGTGACCAGAACCTGGGGCCAAGTTGGACAGGTCTTCCCGAGTGGCTGGTGCCCAGGTATGGGGTTGGGGGCAAGTTAGGTGACTCACCTGTGCTTCAGAAGGGAAGTCCAGGGCAAGATGGGAGCTGGGAGCTGGGGGCCGGCCTCTAAGTCTCTGGAAGAGGCTTGGGGCTCAGGCGGATGGGCGTGGGGGCAGGGCGTGGAGACTGCAGGGTCTGCCAGGGGTCTTAGAGAAGGGGATCCTTCCTGTTGGGGCTAGAAGGGAACCTGCCCTGTGACCAGAACCTGGGGCCAAGTTGGGCAGGTCTTCCCCGGAGTGGCTGGTGCCCAAGGATGGGGTTGGGGGCAAGTTAGGGGACTCACCTGTGCTTCAGAAGGGAAGTCCGGGGCAAGATGGGAGCTGGGAGCTGGGGCCCAGCCTCTAAGTCTCAGGAAGAGGCTTGGGGCTCAGGCGGATGGGGGTGGGGGCAGGGCGTGGAGACTGCAGGGTCTGCCAGGGGTCTTGGAGAAGGGGATCCTTCCTGGTGGGGCTAGAAGGGCGGTGACCAGAACCTGGGGCCAAGTTGGGCAGGTCTTCCCCGGAGTGGCTGGTGCCCAGGGATGGGGTCGGGGGCAAGCTAGGGCACTCACCTGTGCTTCAGAAGGGAAGTCCGGGGCCTTAATGCTTTATTTAGATGATATTAGTGTAGGTATGATTTTACAGTAAATTATATGATAATGTAAGTCCGAACTGTCTGTGATGCTGAGCTGTTAGGATATGATTATGTCATAAATCATGCAAAAGCAGCTTGATATAATTGCAGTATAATGTCAGAAAACACATAAATTGCACTTAAAGACTGAACTATAAAATAGATAAAGCAGTCTATATGGAAGGTGTCCCTCACCAATGGTGAATGTGTGTTGAAAGCAGACCAAGTGGATTTTAGGCTACGTGGCAGGGCCTTTTCACATGTCATGGTGGTAGTTGAATTGCTAGACTACACTATGTCTCACAGAAGGAAAAAAGACCAGAGGCCAAAGTTCTACTCAGAAGCTGGAAGTTAGTTTCCAATTCTTGACCAAGAACTTCTTCAGAAATTTTATAATTATGTATCCCAAATTAAAGTACCAGTTATTCATTAACCAAAAATAACCAATTAGATTTCAAACTTAAAGCAATGTAAATATGAATGATTCACAGGTCTTGTAAGCCTCCCTGCTCTCTCCTCTCCTCTCTTTTCCTCTTCCCTTCCCTTCTCTCTTCTCTCTCTCTCTCTCTCTCTCTCTCTCTCTCTCTCTCTCTCTGTCTCTCTCTCTCTTCCTCTCTCCTTCCCTCTCTCTAATAAAACAGTTCTTTTCTAGAATTTCAATGTTACTGTTGTTTTAAATGTTAACACTGAACACTGCCTGTCTTAGTTTTAGGGTTTCTCTTGCCATGAGGAAACACTATGACCACAGCAACTCTTATAAAGGAAATCATTTAAATGGAGTAGCTTGCTTACATTTCAGAGGTCCAGTCCATTATCATCATGGAGATACATGATGGCATACAGGCAGACAGGTAGGTGAGAGTTCTACATCTTGCAGGCAACAGGAAGTGGTTTGAGATGTTGGGAAGTATCTTAATCGTATATGAGATCTCAAAGACCTCCTTTGAGATCCAGTGGCACACTTCATCAAATAAGGCCACATCTCCTAATAGAGTCACTCCCTTTGGGGGCCATTTTTCTTTTAAACCATCACACTGCCCAACCATATGTAATATTACATATTGCTAAATATATAAATACAACCTGTTCAGGCCAGGTAATATTGCTTGTATGTGTAAGTTTTCAGGGTTATCCACTTGGTATTGGATAACCAATTGGTGTGCTCTTCCACAAGGAAGACTATTTTTCCATTCTCCTCATTTCTTAGTTCCCTGTAGTACTTTAGTCTAGGGTTGAGGTCTCATGAACTTTCTCTGTTCCATGTTAGCAAGGCTTGGTGTTTTTCTTGTTTAGGTCATATTTAGGCAGCTGTATTGGTGAGACTTCATGGGTATAGCTTCTGATATTTGAATGAGACACAATCTCACAGCAAACTCCTTGTTCCTTTGGTTCTTGTAATCTTTCCTCCCCTCTCTTTTGCAATTACCTCTGGGCCTTTGGTGCAGGAGTTGTATTGTAGATCCATCTGTCAGGTGGTACTGGGCTCCAGAAGTCTGCATGATGATTGGTTGTGTTTTTCTGTAATGATGTTCATTTGTTGAAAAAAGTAGTTTCCTTGATGAGGGCTGAAGACCACACTCATCTATGGGTATAAGGGCAAATGTATAGAGTATAGTTAAGGATTATTCTGGTTTAAGAAAATGGCAGTTGTAGGTTCTCTACTAATATCAATTACTTTACTGACCCCTAGTAGTTGGAGAGATTTCCTATATGAGTCAGGATTTCCTTGTTGAGTAGATCTTAAGTCTAATTAGAGAGTTGTTGGTTATCACTGCAAACCTGTGCATATCACTACTACACACTTAGGATTATGGTGCCACACTGTTTTTTTTTTTTGTGATTCATAGGCTTTGCAGCTATATAAATCAGTTGGTCACTTCCTCCATTGGAAATTTGCATGGTATGACTTAGAACCATGAAAGCTAGTTCTCACAGAGGAGACTTTCAAGTTAGAATGAACTTAGGTTCTTCAGGTCCTGCATCTGAAGTGCAAGGTGTCATCAGACTGTTATGTCTTTGTCCTGTTTTTCATCTGATTAAGGAGTCCAGAGCATATAAAATGGAGCTATGATTGCTAAAAAGTAAATTCATTTTTCCTTTGGCAATAATGTAAAAATGTATTCATTGGAAAAAATTACTTGTCATGGAAAATTTTTTAATAAAATTTCAGAATAAAAATTTAGGTCTTGGCCAGGCGTTGGTGGCACATGCCTTTAATCCCAGCACTCGGGAGGCAGAGGATATTTCCAAGTAGTGCATAGATTTATTTCAGTCTATAGCCTTTTATTCTGTAAATTATTTACTTGTATATTGAAAAAAAAACTTTTAAAAAATCACGTATGCACAGACACCATTATTAATGACACTGGATTTAGTAATATAATTACACAGGCGGATCTCTGTGAGTTCAAGGCCAGCCTGGTCTACAAAGCGAGTTCCAGGAAAGGCGCAAAGCTACACAGAGAAACCCTGTCTCGAAAAACCAAAAAAAAAAAAAAAAAATTTAGGTCTTAAGGAGTTTACTCTCAAATTAGTGTTTTAGGCAATTGGATTGCTGATCTCTGAATATCTATAAACTGTAGTTACTCAATATTTTGCCTTTAAAAAGAAAAAATGGACAATATCTAATCTTCGAAAAATATGTGCTGATAAGTCTGACTTAGCTGCATAAAACATCTTCATTGGAAAAAAGAAAAAAAAAAGTATGCAACAACAATGGATATTTCCAAGTAGTGCATAGATTTATTTCAGTCTATAGCCTTTTATTCTGTAAATTATTTATTTGTATATTGAAAAAAAAACTTTTAAAAAATCACATATGCACAGACACCATTATTAATGACACTGGATTTAGCAATATAATTACACAGGAAAAAAATCTAAAAGCATTTCCACTAATTTGAGTGTTTGGAAAATCACTATTTTTAAAGCATCCTCTAAAGTTCTATATTTATAATTTGTATGTGATTTTTTTCTATTATACTTATAAAATATAAGATTTTTGGAAAATATTCAGATTCTGTTCAACTTGCCATGAAATCATATCCTTGTAATCCAATCAGAAATTGAAAATGTCATGAATCAAAGATATCTTAAACTGGGTACTGTGTCATATATCTATGATCCCAGCACTCAGAAGCTGAGTTAGGTAAGTCTCACTAGTAAAACTGCCTCTCAAACGATAATCTATTCATTTGACTAACTAATCTACAAAGAACTTAGTGACACAACACACTGTGAAGTGCTAGTCATCCTTCTATATGCTCATATCAATGACTGAGCTGAATCTTGCTGTCACTGCCTAGCATGCTAAATCATGAGAGGATCATACCATAGTTGCTAGTATGAAAAATGAGCAAAACTCCGAATTCCAATTCCATTAAATATCTTCTGATTTCCCATGAGTTTTAAAATTTGAGTCGAAACTAGAGAGTAGGTAAAACGACTTGCTGCTCTTGCAGAGGACCAGGGTATAGTTCCCAGTGCCTATATGGTCACTGAAAACTGCCTATTACTCCAGTTCCAGGGGATCCAACCCTTTCTTCTGACCTCAACAGTTCCTGCATGCAGTTGGTGCACATACATACATTCAAGCGGGTATACATAAATGTTTTAAAATAGTTAAATAATTCAAATCAAATCATCATTACTCTAAGACCATCTACGTATTAGTTTTTAAATAAGATAGCAAAACATAGCTTCCTTCATATGTTGGGTGTGTTCTGCCTCTTAGCTAAAGGCTGGCATCCCCTGATGTCTGGGACATGCTTTATAATAGCCAGGTCAGGAAAAGAGAAGAATTTCTAGAATGTGAAATACACATACACAAAACATGGGCAAACTTGAAAATTTTCAAGTTGTGTTTGGGAAAATCAAATAATCAAATCCATTTGCCATTCCACTGTGGTGGATATTTGAAATTTTTCCATGGTAAAAATATACATTAAAAAAAACAACAACAAAACTAGACATAGCTCTCAGGAGAGCTAGGCAAGGAAGGCACAAAAAGACAACTAACCCCAACTCTGCTCCAGAGCATGGAGCTCTGTAATGTTTAACAAACCAAGTTGTCATAAAGAAGATCAAGCTCAGTTTAGGGTAAAGTTTACACTTTTCATGATGAAAGCTGATATGGGCTATCTTTCTTATAGCCTGAGGGCTTGTGTGCTTTGAATATTTCTGTTTGAATGACAGTTATATTTTATTTAGACATTATACTTGTATTTGTATAAAACTAGCTATACAAAATGCATATTATCAACCCCTTCTGGAATTTATTTGGTTACATCACAAATCACATAATTATAGCTGAAAGGTTTCCTGTGCCCACCCGGCTCCCACATCCTCATGGTCCTGCAGCCACTCAGACCCAAATGAACACACAGAGGCTTATATTAATTAAAACTGCTTGGCCATGGGCTCAGGCTAACTACTGACTAGCTCTTACACTTAAACTCAGCCCATTTCTGTTAATCTATCTGTCACCATGTGTTCCAAGGCTTTACCTGTGTGCCATTACATGCTGCTCCCTAGACAGTGGACTGGCATCTCCTGACTCAGCCTTCCTCTTCCCAGAATTCTTCTTGTCTGCTTATCCCACCTATAGTTCCTGCCTGGCTACTGGCCAATCAGCATTTTATTAAACCAGTATACAAAAGCATTATCCCACAGTATACAACACTAGGCTAAAATTTGCTAATAAAAATGTATTATGGATGTAATTATTGTTTTAATAACAGAGTCTTTGCCCTTATTATGACAGGATACACTCCATGAACTTTCATATTAGCATGTTCAGTAAGACTCTGATATGCTGAAAGAGTGAAATATGGAAAGGCTCTGAGAGTTGAAATATCAAATATTTTGTAGTTAGTTTACTTTAAATATAACTATACTTTATTTTCTGTGTGCCTAAGAAATAACATATATAGGAGTCAGATAAAGTGTTATGGTGTTGAACACCAAGTGTAATACAGTTCATTACGACAGTCTCACAACTGAACATTCAGAGTACTCTCTAATGGTAAAATAGCCTTTTGTTCTAACAAGTAACTATTCATTTCAATTACCTAAACCTAAATTTTTATATAGAGATTTTATTTTTACAGTTGTGTGTGTGTGTGTGTGTGTGTGTGTGTGTGTGTGTTTGTATGTGTATTCATGTAGGACTATGGAAATATTCCTTTTTTTATTAAAACATCTTTTTGTGCAATATATTTTGATCATGTCCTCCAATCCCCCAATTCCTCCAAGATACTTCCTAACTCCCTACCCACTCAACTTTCTGTTCTTTCTCTCTCTCTTTAAAACAAAGGAAGCAGTAACAATAAAACAAGAAAAACACACACAAATCAAAATAAATAAACAAAAGACTAATAAAAAAAGTGTTTAAACAAAGCAAAATGAGATTTTTTTTTTAAACTACAAGAATACTTATATTGTGTTGGTCAACAACTTCTGGCCATAGAATCTACCCTGAGATATGGTTAATATATCCAGTGAAACTCTACTAGAGGAAACAATTTTTTTCTTTGCCAGTGGGTATAAATTGCAGATAAATTCACAATTAGGGGTGGAATCCTGCTGTGGGATGTTCTGTATGGCAAATGTGTTGCTAATTAGTCAATAAACACTGATTGGCCATTGGCTAGGCAGGAAGTGTAGGTGGGACAAGGAGGAGAATAAAGCTGGGAAGTGGAAGGCTGAGTCAGAGAGACACTGCCAGCCGCCACGATGACAAACAGCATGTGAAGATGCCGGTAAGCCACGAGCCATGTGACAGGGTATAGATTAATGGAAATGGATTAATTTAAGCTGTAAGAACAGTTAGCAGGAAGCCTGCCACAGCCATACAGTTTGTAACCAATATAAGTCTCTGTGTTTACTTGGTTTGGTCTGAGGCTGTGGGACTGGCAGGTGAGAGAGATTTGCCCTGACTGTGGGCCAGGCAAGAAAACTCTAGCTACAGAATCCTGTGTGCACATCCCCTTTTCTGTGCTGGGACACCATTAAGCCCAAACTTATGCAGGCTTTGTGCATGCTGCCACAGACTGTGAGTTCATATGTGCAGCAGTATTGTCATGTTGGGATGAAACTGTTTCTTTTTTATTCATCACCTCTGGTTCCAACAATCTTTTGGCCTCATCCTCCACAAATTTCTGAGACTTGGGTGGCATAGCATTGAAAAGGACATTCCATTTATAACTGAGTGCTCCAAAGTCTTTCATTCTTTACTAATTGTCCATTTGTGTGTCTCTGTGTTAGTTCCTATGTACTAAAAGAAAAAACTTTCTAATGAGGGCTGAGAAAGAAACTGATCTATGGCTACATCAGTTTGTCATTAGGAGATATTTTATTGTGGTGTTTCTTTAGCAGAATAGTATTATTAGGGTTTCCACTAGTCCAAGATCTATGTAGTCCCAGGTTCTTGATCACTTTAGCAGTGTCAGAAATAGGTTCCATCTCATAGAATGGGCCTTCATTCCTATCTGAAAGTGATTAGTCATTCCTACAACATTGTGGTACTATTCCACCAGTATATCTTATATTCAGGACATTGTTGTAGTTCTTAGCATTTGTAGATGAGGGATATTAATGATTCACTTTCTCCTATAGTAATATAAAAGGTAACTTACAGCATCATAAACACTATTCAGTAGGGGTAAAACTTTTAGTTAGCCACCAGCTTCAGTTCTCTGTGTTCAGTATTATATGTAAGTGTTGTCTTCAGCAACAAGGCCCTATCTAAGTTGTATAGAGTAACTACTAGCCTTGCCAATAGACAATGATATTTGGCAGTCTCTATGGAATTGCTTTGGCTAATGACTCAACCTATTCCTGGTGGTGAAGGTTTTAGTTGGTGGCATAAGATGTCTGGTTGGAGCATCATCTCCCCTATTACTTGGTGACTCCATTTGGATTTATTTCATATATGTATGTATATTGGGGAGATTATACAGTAGTAGGCTTCCATGTTGTTTTTCAAATGGACTTTAATATTAGTTGTCTTTCCTTTACCCCTTATTCTACCCCCTTTATTTTAATCCTATTTTTGTTTTCCCAATTTCTCTCCATAACAATTATTCTGTTTTTCCTTCCTTGAGAGATCCTACCCCACTCAGTCCTTTATGAGGTACCTATATTGTAGCACATATATTGAAGCTTAAAAGCTAACATCCACATTTAAGAGAAAGAATAGAATATTTGTCATTTTGAGTCTCAGTTATTTTGTTCAATGTGGGGTGTTTACCCACCAACGTCACAGCTCTCCAGAGTTTTCTTGAGTGTGAGCAGCAGGAAATATTAGATAGAAGGATTTATTGCAGAAAATCTTGTGGAGCTAAACAGATAGAAAATAAAGGATAGCCTCGAGAGGGCCTGGAACCTTTTCCAATGTCCTCGACTGTCTCTGCCCCAGGGTATTTATAGAGACACCAAGGGGGTGGGGCAAAAGACCTCCCCCCCCCAGCATAGCCAAGTGCAGACCATCTCAGACACCTGCACTCAGGCCCATGGGCCTAATCATCCTCTATGCGGACATGCTGGGTAAAGCCACAAGGAAACCGAAAACGGGCTCCCACAGTTCAGGGTGATTTTTTTTTTCAAGATCAACCCATTTACCACAAGTTTCATAATTTTCCTTAGCAATTGAATAGTATTATATTAGGTAAATGTGCCACATTTTTCTTATCCATTAATCAGTTGATTGACATCTAGACTGTTTCCAATTTCTGGAAATAAATAGAGCAGTAATGAACATGGATGAGCAAGTGTCTCCATCACAGGAGTTAGAGTCCTTTGTGTATATGATCAAGATTGATATAGCTGGATCATTAGGTAGATCTATTCTCAGTTTCCCGAAGAACCACCACATTGATTGCCATATATGCTGCACCAGTTTGCACTCCCATAAGAATGAGTAAATGTGCCAATTTCTTCATGTTCTCGACAGTATATTCTGTCATTTATTTTTATTAATCTTGGCTCTTCTGACTAGAGTAAGATGAAATGGCAAAGTAGTTTCAATTTGAATTTCCCTGATGACTAAAGGTATTGAACATTTCTTTATCATACATTTATGTTTCATCTTTTGATAATTCTCTGTTCACGTCTGTCCATTTTTAATTGTATTGTTTTCTTAATTTTCACTTTTTAAAAAATATTTATGTATTTTAGATTCTAAAATTCTATTAGATTTATAATTGGTAAAGATCCTTTCCCATTTGGTAGGGTGCTACTTTACCTGATTGATGGTGTCCATTGCTGTATAGAAGCCTCTCAGTTTCATAAGGTACCATTTATTAATTGTTGCTAGTGCCTCTGTTCTTACAGTTCTGTTCAGAAAGCCTTTTCCTGTGCCAATGAGTTCAAGATTATTCCCCACTTCCTCTTTTATAAGATTCAAGGTATCTGGTCTCCTGTTAAAGGTCCTGGACCAAGTTGGGGTTAAGTTTTGAACAGGATGATAAATATGGATCTATTTGCATTCTTTTACACAAAGCCCTCCAGTTAACCAGTACCAATTTTTGAAGATATTGTCCTTTCTCTGGTGTACATGTGTGGCTTCTTTGTCAACATCAAGCATTCTTATGTACAGGTTTATATCAGGGTTTTCAAATCAATTGCATTGATCACTAAATATGTTTTTATGCCAATAACATGCTGTTTCTATGTTGCTATGGCTGTATAGTACAACTTGAAATCTGGGATGGTGATACCTCCAGCAGTTCTTTTACTGTTCAGGATTTTATTATTCCTGGATTCTTTGTATTCTCATAAGAAGCCAATATCTTAGGGTTTTATTGCTGTGAAAAGATACCATGACCACAGCAACTCATATAGGAAAACATTTAGTTGGGGGTTGGCTTAAAGTTTCAGAGGTTTAGTCTATTATTATGGAAGGAAGGATGATGGCGTGCAGGCAGACATGGTGCTGGAGAAGGTGCTGAGAGTTCTACTTCTGGATCTGCAGGTAGCAGGTAGAGAACTGGCTTAGGTTCTGAGATCTCAAAGCCCACCACCTAGTGACACATTTCCTCCAACCAGGCCATACCTACTTCAACAAGGTCACACCTTCTAATAATGCCATTCCTTATGGACCAAGTATTCAAACACATGAGTCTATGGGGGCCACTCCTATTCAAACCACACAGTTGAGAAATGCTTTTTCAATTTCCACGAAGAATTGTGTTGGAATTTTGAAAGGGATTGTATTGAATCTGTAGATTGCATTTTCACAATATTACTCTTACTAATTCTGAAGCATGGGGAATCTATCTTCTGATGTCTTTTTCAATTTCTTTCTTCAATGTCTTAAAGTTTTTAATTTTTTTTTGAGACAGGGTTTCTCTGTGAAACAGTCCTGGCTGCCCTGGAACTTGCTTTGTACACTGGGCTGGCTTTGAATTCACAGAGATTCACCTGTTTCTGCCTCCCAAGTGCTGAGATTAAAGGTATGCACCACCATCAGGCTTTAAAGTTTTTATTATACAAGTCTTTCACTTGCTTTTTTAGAGATATCCTTATACATTTTTGAGGCTGTTATGAAAGGTGTTGTTTCCCTAATTTCTTTCTCAGCTCATTTGTCATGTGTATATAAGAAGGCTATTAATTTTTGTGTGTAATTTTGTATCCTACTATTCTTAGTCACTGTTCCAGGACTGTTCCTAAAGCTACTTGTAAAAAGCACATTCCAGAAGTGATGGAGTAATCCGCACATGTATACCAACATCATCACAAAAAAAGTGCAAATACTTGACAATGACTAAACAGTGAACATTAATTCATTGAAAATGAACTGGAATTTTTTCAAGAAACACAATGGATAAGCTGGAGGCAAAGCAAACAGCAGGAATTATCTGTGAAGAATGTACTTACAAAGTCCCAACTCCCTCAGGGAGCTATATAAATATAGTTCCTTAGTGTACATGCTGTAGATCACCAAATAAAAACAAATGGAAGTTTTAAGTCTTTAAGTTTTATGTCTATTCCTGCAAGGTTCTAAAATGCTATATAATCCACTCAGTTTTACATGAACAATAGTAAGAATTCCTTTTGAGATAAGGACTCCAGAAATCTTATTTGACTAGCCAAGTGTGATCAAAATCTGTGTATTGGAGCCCAACTTGGGCTATATATCAAGACCCTGTCTCAAAAAATCCCAAAGACAGTCAGATAACTGGGTTCAAAATTTCTCAAAGAATGTAAGAGTAGAAACTATAACCTGGAGTTCTCTTCCAATTGTTGAAGCCTCTTCTAAACAAAATAACCTACTGGTGGTAAAATGGTAAATTTTTTAATGTATGAATTCTAAATGTTATTTAAGATTAATAAATGGACTTATAAAAAATTTGTATCCTATTACTTTGCTGAAAGTATTTATCAGCTGAAGAAATTTCCTGGTGGAGTTTTTAGGATTTAATGCATAAAACTGTAACAACTGCTAAAGAAAACACTTATTTCTTCTTTTCCTATTTGTATTCTCTTGATTTCTTTCAGTTGTATTATCACTCTAAGACTTCAAGTACTATATCAAATAGGTATGGAAAGACTGAATATCCTTGTCTTGTTGTGATTTTAGCAGAAACCCTTTGACTTTACATTCCGTTTAGGTTGATGTTGACTGTGGTATTGCTGTAAATTGCTTTCATTGTGTTGAAGCATGTCCCTCATATCCCTTGTCTTTTGAGGGCTTCTACCATGAAGGGATGTTGGATTTTGTCAGAGACCTTTTCTGCATCTAACGAAATGGTCATACTGGTATTTTGTCTTTCTGTTTCCTTATGTTTATCAATTATAAATTATGTTTATCAATTTACATATGTTGAATCATCCCTGAATCTCTGTGATTAAAAAGACACCTTGATCATAGTAGATATTCTCTTTGATGTGTTCTTGACTTTGCTTTGCAAATATTTTTAAGAATTTTGCATTTTTATTAATAATGAGTACTGGTTAATGATTTTCTTTTATGTGTGTACAGTTTTAGTATCAGATAATAATGGACTCCTAAAAAGAATTAGGAAATGTTCCTTTAGTTTCTATTTTGTATAATAATTTAAACAGTATTGGTGTTGTGTCTTCTTAGAAAGGCTGATAGAGTTCAGCACTGAATTCATGTGGCCATAGCTTTTATGCTGTTGCTGTTCGGAGACATTTTTTAACTGCTTCTGTTTCATTAGGAGTTGTGGCTCTGCTTAAATAGTTCATTTAACTGAAATTTAACTTTGGTAGGTCATGTAAATCAATAAATTCATCCCTTTCATTCAGGCTTTGCAATTCTATGGAGTATTATTTTTTAAAGTATGTCCTGATGATTCTTTGAATTTTCTCAGTGTCTATGGTAATGTTCCCCCTTTCACCTCTAATTTTATCAGTTTGGATCTTCTCTCTCTTTTTTTTAGTTAACTCAGTTAAGGGATTGTTAATCTTATTGATTTTCTCAAGCAACCAACTCTTTGTTTCATTGATTCTTTGCATCATATTTGCTGTTCTTGCTGTTTCTATTTCATTAATTTAAACCCAATTTTTTATTATTTCTTGCTGTCTACTTTGTATGTCTGTTATTTCTTCCTTCTTGTTTTAAAGTTTTAAGGTGTGTTCCTATTTTCCTAATATGTGATTTTTCTAATTTTTTGATGTAGGTGCTTGGTGACGTGAACTTTCCTCTTAGAATTGTTTACATTTTGCTTTCTAGGTTTGTGTATATTATGAGTTCATTTTTATTCAATTCTAAAAAGTTTGTAATTTCCTTCTGGATTTCTGTCTTGACCCATTTTTTCATTCAGTGTTAACTTTTTCAGTTTCCATGAGATTGTATATTTTCTGTTTCTGTTGTTCTTGATATCCAGATTTAATGCATGGTAGTCAGATAGGATGCAAGGTGTTATTTCATTTGTCATATATCTGCTGAGATTTGTTTTGTAGCCAAGTACATAGTCAGCTTTGAAGAAAATTCCATGAGGTGCAGAGAAGGAGGTATACCTTTTTATGTTTAGGAGGAATGTTCTGTAGATATTCGATTGGTCCATTAGATTTATGATATTATTTAACTCCAGTCCTTTTCTGTTTAGTTTTTGTATAGGTGATAGTCCAGAGTATGGTATTGAAGTCATCCACTATCACTGTGTGAGGATCAATATCTGATTTTAGCTATAATAATATTTCTTTTATGAACTTGATGTCCTTAGTTAGGCACATAAATGTTTAAAATTGCAATATCCTTTTAGTGGATTTTTCTTTTAATGAGTATATAGTGTCCTTCCCTATATCTTTGAATTAATTTGGTTTTAATTCTATTTTGTAAGATATTAAAATGAGTACACTAGTTTTCTTGGGTCTATTTGCCTAGAAAATCATTTTCTATCCTTTTACCCTGAGGTGATGACTATTCTTCATGATGAGGTATGTTTCTTGAATGAAGAGAAAAGATGGATTTTTTTTTTAAATCCAATCTGTTAGTCTGTGTCTTTTTTTATTGGGGAATTGAGACCATTAATGTTAAGAGTTATTGATGAGAAGTGTTTATAGATTCCTGTTATTTTGTTGTTATGGTGTGGGTCTCTCCTCCCTTCTTTTGATTCACTGTTCTAGGATTATCCATTCCTTGTGTCTTCTTGGATAGCCTCTTCAGACTGAAGTTTTTCTTCTAGTGCCGTCTGTAGAACTGGTTTAATAGATAGAATTTGCTGAAATTGGTTTTAATTATTGAAGGTTTTCTTTCTCTGTCAATTGTTATTGATAGTATTATTGTCTATAGTGCTCTGGGCTGGCATTGATGGTTTCTCAGAGCTTGTAGAACATTGATCCATGTCCTTTTGGCTTTCATCAACTCTATTGAGAAACTGGGTGTTATTATAATTGGCCTGCCTGTTTATGTTACTCTGTGTTCTTCTCCTGCAGCTTTTGATATCTTTTCTTTGTTCTCCACACTTGGTGTTTTGATTATTAAGTATCATGGAGAGTTGTTTTTATGATCCTGGCTACTTGGTGTTCCAAATTGTAACATGAATTGCAAAATGGTCTTATTAATTAAAAAAAAAAAAAACCTACAGCCAGATAACTGGGTTAAAACCTGAGAAATCAGAGGAATAGGAAAAGCCACAGCCAATCTTACCTTACCAGCCCTCAGTCTCCAAAGAGACCTACTTCCTGTATACCTATGCCTATATGCCTTTCTGTTCTGCCATCTCATTTCTTCTCTCTACTCAGCTACATTACTTCCTCTTCCTGCCCAGCTCTGTCACTTCCTGTCTGTCTGTACAGACATTCAGACCTTCATGGTTAACTAGTTTTGGAATTAAAGGCATGGGTCACCATGCCTGGCTCTGTTCCCCAGTGTGGCCTTGAGCTCACAGAGATCCAGATGGATCTCTGCCTCCCAAATGCTAGGATTAAAGGCATGTGCTTCCATTGCCTGACTTCTATGTTCAATATAGTGGCTGGCTTTTTCCTCTGATCCTCAGATAAGCTTTACTAGGGTGCACAATATTTTGGGGAACACAATATACCACCACACCAAATGCTTTTGGTACCTTGATAAGCATCTTTTAAGTTATATTGGGGAAATTTTTCTTCTATGAGTTTGTAAAAAAATATTTTCTGTACTATTGATCTGGGTTTTTTCCCTTACATCTAACACTATTATGTATAGTTTTTGTATTTTCAAAATATCTCAAATTTCCTTAGTGTTTTGTTCCTGGAAATTTTTACATTTAATACTTTCTTTGACTGAGATATCCATTTCATACATCTTTCCCTCAAAACCTGAGTTTCTTTCTTCCATGTTTTTTTAATCTATTAGTGAGGCTTCTGTGGTTTATGCTTGACACCCTAAAATTTTCATTTCCAGTTTTATTTCAGTTTGGGTTTTCTTTAGTGATTATTTGTTTTTTAAATTCTACTTTCATGTCTTGAATTGTTTTCATTATTTATTTAAATTGGTTGTGTTTTTACAGATTTCATTAAGGGATTTATTTGTATCCTCTGTAAAGTTCTTGAACATATTCACCATTGCTATTTTTAAATCCTTGTCTTGTGCTTGAGCTAAATTGTGTTTTCTATGTCCTAATATAATATAGTTTCTCTGCATTCTGAAGGAGGTTGTCCTATTTGTTTATGGTTTTGTTTTTGCACTTGTATCTAAGCATCTGGAATTTTGATGTTTGAGGTAGCTTTTGGTGTATATATCTGGTCTTGCTTTTATTGGGTACATGTTCTGTTCTTTGGTTGCTGTTCCTCTCTCTGTATTCTAGGTCAGTGTGATAGATATGGGGTCCATGGTAGAGAATGCTTCTTGGGATCAGTGGGTAGGCAGAAAGGAATAGAGATGGACTAGTTGAGAGAATCTGTAGAAAAGAGCTTGGGATACTAGGAAAACTACCAAGAGGCTAAGTCCCCAGGAAAAGGAAGTGGAGTCAAAAGAGGAGCTATTGCAAGCAGGCTGTTATAGGACTAATAATAAGTCTTGAGAGAGTGTAATGGAGGGCAGGAAGGACAGTGAAAATGTCAACATGAATCCCAGTACATGGTCGTTATTGGGGGTCCCTGATAGAAAGTCTTTCTGGGGATTGGCATCTGACACAAAAGAATGGAGATGGCCTAGAAAGAAGACTAAGATTGTCAGTGGGAAAGAGCTAAGCTTAGTCAGCACCAAGAGGCATTGTCCAAGGGACAAATATTCTTTTTTATGAAAACAGTTGAAAAAACACAGAAGAGTAGAAACGCATGGAAGGAAGAGAGAGACGGAAAGTGAGAGGGAGCAACTTCATTTAGCAGTAGAAAAATAACCGTTATTTTTTTCATTAAATTTTATTTTACATGCAAACCATAGTTTCCCCTTGCTCCTCTCCTCCTGTTCCCTTACCTCACCTCCTTTCTACCTCCCCATGCATTCCACAGAAAGGGTAAGGCCTCACATGGGAGTCAATAAAGTATGGCATACTAAGTTGAGGCAGGTCCAAGCTCTCCCCACCCATAAAGGCTTAGTAAGGCATTCCACCATAAGGAATAGGTTACCAAAAGCCAGATCATGCACCAGAAACAGATCTTGGTCTCACTGCCAGGGGCCCCACAAACAGATCAAGCTATATCATCCTGATCTCCAAAATATATAAAGAACTCAAGAACTAGGCATTAAAATAACAAATAATCCAATTAAAAATGGGATAGGATACAGGACTAAACAGAGAATTCTCAATAGAAGAATCTCAAATGGCCAAAAAACACTTAAGGAATTTCTCAACATCCTTAGTTATCAGGAAAATGAAAAAATCACACCCTTATTGCTAAAATACAGAAGTCACATAAAAGATAATATATGTAATGTGATTGTATTTATGTAAACTGGTGCTGTAAGTCACTACCAACAGCCAGATTACAGAAGATGGATGGGTGAATATATATGTATGAGAATGTACATGGTAATGATATGAGGATCAGACTGGAGTTAGAGATTGAGATAAGTATGTGTGTAGCTAGAGTTTTTCTCTCTGGGTCCCACCAAGCCCCAGCAATCCTGTAGCCCACTTATAAAATAAACATACAGATGCTTGTATTATTTAAACTGCTCAGCCATTAGCTCAGGCCTACCATTGTCTAACTCTTACTCTTATACTCAGCACATTTTTGTTAATCTATATGTCGCCTGCCACGTGTTCTGTGGCTTTACCTGTTGCCTTTACATGATGCTCTCTGGATGGCAGGCTGGTGTCTCCTTCTCTCTGTCTTCCTGTTCTCTCAATTCTCCTCTCTGCTAGTCCCATCTATACTTCCTGCTTGGCTATTGGCCAATCAGTGTTTTATTTATCAATCAATCATCCACAGTTTTTTTGTCTGGTCCATAGTCAGGACAAATCTCTCTTACTCACCACTCCCACGGCCACTCAGAACCAACCAAGTAAACATACAGAGACTTATATTACTTATAAACTGTATGGCCGTGGCAGGCTTCTTGTTATCTAATTTTCTTATCTTAAACTAACCCATGTCTATAAATCTATACCTTGTTACATGGCTTGTGGCTTACTGGTATCTTAACATCTTCTCATGGCAGCAGCTGGCAGCATCTCTCTGACCCAGCCTTCCTGTTCTTTCAATTCTTCTCTCTGTTAGTCCCACCTATACTTCCTGCCTGGCTACTGGCCAATCAGTGTTTTATTTATTAACCAATCAGAGCAATACATTTGACATACAGAACATCCCACAGCACTTAAGGTTTTTAGCGCTTAGCTATTACTCTGACCTCTTGGGCTTTCATCTCTGGATTGGCTCTGTGTTTCTTATTTAACAAGATAGTTACATCAACACATGTGGCTAGAAACAACAGAGAGAACAGGATGGAAATTCAGGATAGACAGTAAAAGAGATGGGGAATAGCAGAAAATAGAGAAGACATGACAGTGAGAGATAGCAAGAAAGACTGATAGGTCAGAGGAAAACTAAATATAACCAATAACTTTATCAAAAGCCTATGCAGTGCTACCAAGCCCCCCCAAACTCTGTCATCCTTTGCCCTACCAATTTGTTCCCCCTTGTACAAAGTAAACAGAGTGGTGACTTCTGTTCTGGTTAAAGTAAACAGACTCACAGTTCATACACTGTCTTCTGCCTGGCTTGCAGTTCATATGCTACTAAACATAATTGCTTTTCTTTCTGTTTTGGATGTCATAGAATTCACAGCATGGATACACCAGGAAATACAATCTACTTCACTGTGGTTGTTTGTGTTGTTCCCAGTTAAAGAAGACTGTGAAAATATGAGTATGAATAGACTTAGCAAATTCTGAGGCTTCATGTGATACATTTTTCTAAAGCATATGTGTCAAGGACAGACATTTCTAGTTTTTGTACATAATGCCAAAGTATGTTCCCAAATGATATCTATTAGAAGAAAAGTGTTGAGAGATATGGCTCAGAGGTTAAGAGTACTAACTATTCTTCCAAAGGTCCTGAGTTCAATTCCCAGCACCCACATGGTGGCTCAAAGCCATCTGTAATGAGATCTGGCACCCTCTTCTGTGTACATAATAAATAAATAAATCTTTAAAAAAAAGAGTGTTGATGGCTTATAAGCCTACAAGGACTAATTTGAATCTAATTTGGAAAAAATAAACTAAAGAAACTAATTTGAGATTGATTTAATCAAAAAACAATATTATATTCTATGAATGTGTATTTTCCATTAAAATTTATAACAATAAAAGTGATTTTATAATTTGACTGTCATTTTTCTGTGTGGATACAATTGAATTGTTTGTTGGCTTCTAAAATCCTGAGGAGTTTCTTAATGTAACAAATGATACCTTAATAGCCTTATCTGCTTTCTAAACATTCAAAGGAATACATGAACATTGAATTAGTGTATATGACTGTGATAATAATACTCTATTTAAATTTACATATCAAAGTGATTGCTATTTCTTTTAGTTAGCTATTTGATAAACACGCGCATTTATGAAAGTGGTGCTTTCAATTAAATAATGACACATGTGGTAGCCTCACTGCTGTGTTACAACTGTACTTTCTAAGCATCCCCCATATTACCACCACAATGATTCTCTAAAAACCTGAAGTAGTCTTAGGACTCCAATGTGCCAGCTCTTTACATAGCTTCCTTTCTTTTTTTCATTTTTTATAACTTTTTTATTAAGAAAATTTTTTTATTCATTTTATACACCAATCAAAGATCCTCCCTCATCCCTCCTTCTGCTCCCCCAGCCTCCCCTCCCAACCCACCCTCACTCCCATACAAAAGAAGGCAAAGCCTCCCATAGTGAGGCACATTCAGTAGGCAAGTCCAAGCCTTTCCCCCAGCCTCAAGGCTGCACAAGGTGTCCCATCATAGGTAGTGGGCTCCACAAAGCCCACTCATACACCAGAGATGGATTCTGATCCTACTGCCAGAAGGCCTCCCAAGCAGATCAAACTACACAACTGTTTCACCATGCAAAGGGCCCAGTCCAGTCCCATGTAGGCTCCACAGCCATTGATCCAACTTTTATGAGTTCCCTCTAGTTTGGTTTGGTTGTCCATGCAGGTTTTCCCATCATGGTCATGATGCACTTCCTCATAGAATTCCTCTTCTCTCTCTTTGATTGGACTCCTAGTATACAAATGATAAACAGGCTGAGAAAAAAATCAGGGAAACATCACCCTTTACAATAGCCACAAATAATATAAAACACATTGAGATAACTCTAACTAAGCAAGTGAAAGACCTGTATGATGAAAACTTTAAGTCTCTGAAGAAAGAAATTGAAAATGTCAGAAAATGGAAAGATCTCCCATTCTCATGGATAAGAAGGATTAACACAGTAAAAATGGCAATCTTACTAAAAGCAATCTACAGATTCAATGCAATCTCCATCAAAATCCCAACACAATTCTTCATAGACCTGGAAAGAACAGTACTCAACTTCATTTGGAAAAACAAAAACCCAGGATAGCTAAAAGAATCTTGTACAACAAAACCACCTCTGGAGGCACCACCATCCCTGACATCAAGCTCTACTATAGATACTGTAATAAAAAACAGCTTGGTATTGGCACAAAAAAGTGACATGTGGACCAATGGAATTGAATTGAAGATGATGACATTATTCCACACACCTATGACCACCTGATTTTTGACAAAGAAGCCAAAATTGTACCATGGAAAAAAGAAAGCATCTTTAACAAATGGTACTGGCATAACTGGATGTCAGCATGTAGAAGATTGCAAATAGATCCATATCTATCACCATGCATAAAACCAAAGTCCAAGTGAATCAAAAACCTCAATATAAAACCAGTTACACTGAACCTGATAGAAGAGAAAGTAGGAAATAATCTTGAACACATTGGCACAGGAGACCACTTTCTAAATATAACACCAGTAGCATAGACACTGAGAACAATAATTAATAAATGAGACCTCTTGAAACTGAGAAGCTTCTATAAGGCAAAGGACACAGTAAAGAAGACAAAATGACAGCCTACAGAATGGGAAAAGATTTTCACCAACCCCACATCTGACAGAGGGCTGATCTCCAAAATATATAAAGAACTCAAGGAACTAGACACCAAAATAACAAATAACCCAATTAAAAAATGGGCTATAGAACTAAACATAGAATTCTCAAAGGAAGATTTTCCAATGGCCAAAAGACATTTAAAGAATTGCTCAGCATCTTTAATTATCAGGGAGATGCAAATCAAAACAACTCTGAGATACCTTCTTACACCTGTCACAATGGCTAAGATCAAATCAATGGTGTCTATAGTATAGGCAGGATAAACAGAGAGGAGAATTCTGGGAAGTGGAAGGCTGAGCTAGGAGAGGCTGCTAGCTGCCACCACCATGAGAAACAAGATGTAAAGATGCTGGTAAGCCACAAACCACATGGCAAGATATAATTTTATAGAAATGGGTTAATTTAAGATCTAGTTATCAAGAAGCCTGAGCCACTAGGGCATACCGTTTTAATTAATATAAGCCTCTGTGTGTTTACTTGGGTCCAAGTGGCTTCAGGTCTGGCAGGTGAGAGAGATTTGTCCTGACCATGGGCCTGGGTGGGACTGAAGACAACTCCAGCTACAGATAACCGCATATGTTGGAGAGGATGTAGAGCAAGGAGAACACTCTTACACTATTGGTGGGAGTGCAAACTGGTACAGCCACTTTGGAAATCAATATGGCAGTTACTCAGAAAGTTGGGAATCAATCTACCTCACAACCCAGCTATACCACTCTTGGGCATATACCCAAGTAATACTCAATCATACCACAAGGACACATGCTCAACTATGTTCATAGAAGCATTATTTGTAATAGCCAGAACAGAAACAACCTAGATGCCCCTAGACTGAAGAATTGATTAAGAAAATGTGGTACATAGACACAATGGAGTACTACTCAGCAGAGAAAAACAATGACATCATGAAATTTGCAGGCAAATGGATGGAACTAGAAAATATCATCCTGAGTGAGGTAACCCAGACTCAGAAGGACAAACATGGTATGTACCCACTCATAAGTGGACACTAGATATAAAGCAAAGAGTAATCAGGCAACAACCCACAACTCCAGAGAAGCTAACTAACAGTGAAGACCCTAAGAAGGACGCATGGACCACCCATGGGAAGGGGAAATAGATGAGATCTCCATGAGTAAGCTGGAGGTGAAGGGTGGACAATGGAGGAGGATAGGGGATGAGAGCATAAGGGAATGGGATAGTTGAGCTGGAACAGGGAGGGAGGGGGAATGCAATGAATGAGATACCATGATAGAGAGAGACATCATGAGGGTAGAGAGAAACCTGGTGCTAGGGCATTTGCCAGGAATTCCCAAGGATGACCCCAGCTTGGGCTACTAGCAATAGTGGAGAGGGTGCCTGAACTGAACTGACTTGCCCCAGTGATCAGACCAGTGAATACTCTGTCATCACAGAACTTTTCTCCAATGACTGATGGAAGCAGATGCAGAAACCCACAACCAATCAAGAGCTTTCTTTCATCCAGGGCCAAGTTAGAGTCCACTTGCTTGGTTCAAAAAGCCTTAACACTAGTCTCTGGCATTCTATACCAAAATTGTTTTTATTCAAAGTCACAGCAGAATAATATATGTAGCTAATAATCTTCTGAATGAATCATAGGAATTAATTCACTTAATCCTAGTGTCAGTCTGACAGAGTGGGCAGCATTACTTTTAATCAGTTTTACAGATGGGAAAGCCATAGTAAAAAAAGGAAACACCTTGACACAAGTCACGCCAGTCCCTGTACCCAGCCTGTCTTCTTCTGGACAAGGCTATTTGACTGCGCTTTTTGTCAAATGTTCTCTTGAGTACATACTCATGCTGAGTGAATTTCTTTGGCCATAACTCTGCTATGTTCTTTTTACCTTTTGACTTATATAATTAACAAAATTATTATCCACATCTTTCTTCTCTACTGGAGTAGCAATTTAATAACAGTGGAGTATTATTTCACTCAGTGTCTGACATAGTGTATGAATCCCATTATCAAATCAATAGACATTTGTAGATAGGTGTAAGAATGGAAGGAAAAAGTGCTAACTTGGATCTTGAAACTGAAAAACTGTGAGAGACAGAAATGTACAGGTTTGCATCTCAGTTTGAAAACATGTTAGCTTATAGAAGAGATTAGTCTTCCTGAAACTTGGCTCCTAAGGTGTCTAAGAATCAAAATACTTATTTTACTAAATATAGGAAAATCAGACATATGCAAAGTGACTTGCACATAGCACATACTTCCTGTTATTATTACTATTATTTATAATCATGTGCTACATAATAACACTTTTATTTCCACAGTGTCATACATTCTTGATGATGTACAATCATTCATCTCAGCCTTTATGAAAAGTCCTAGAATCTTCTTTGCGCCTAACATCAACATTATACACATGCAAAATGTTTTTAGTATCATTACCAAACATTTCAACTGTCCAAATAAGTGGCATTGGAAAAGAAAAATTTAGAATGAGATAATGACAAAAAGTCATTAAATATGTAAATCTTTAATAGAAAGCCACTGCTTGAAAGTGGAAATGAAAACATTTTGGAAGTCACTCAGTAAAACCTGAGATTTTGAAAGGCTATCACTCACTGTGTGGAATGTCCCAATTCTATACTAGAATCTTCTTTAACAAAATGTCACTTTCTGCCTAGAAAATAGAACATGCATTCTGAGAAGATGGAACATTCTACCCTGATTCCTCCAAGGAACCAAAGAATCAGCAGCCCTACAGCCCTGAGTTCTTCCTACTTTCTTAAAAAGTGAGAGCAAGGCATGCTTTTGTTGGTAACCACTGGACAATAAAACTCATGATAAAATTGCTATGTTATATGCTTCAATATAAGATAGTAGTAATAAAATACTCTTAAGTAAGAAAACACAAGCCAATTCTTCCAAAGTTTGATTTACTGCTTGTATTTCCACATGTGAGGTTTGCACTGACAGATTTTCTTCACCTAATAGGTATTTTGCAAACATCTAATGCAAAAAGATCTGTGAAGAATAAGTGTAGCACTGAGTCTTCAGGGTAGTGTCTCCCTCACAGTTACTATTAAAATGGCTGACATGAATGTGAATTCCAAAAGCTGAGGGCTTAGTCTTTGAAACCACTGCAAACATTCACAAAAGAGTGGATTTCAATTATTGGCCCTAGATATGGTAAAGTAATTTTGAGGGTGCACACAGGACTATTATTTGATTTTTTTCTAAAATAATGATAAACCAAATGAAATACTGTTCCCTAGAAACAGTCAAAGAGAATTTTATAGTGCTGACAAGTACTGAGCATATCGTTTACAAACTGTGATGTCATATTCAACAAACGACACTTAGAGTAGAGAAACATGTTACCATTACATTCCCCATAGGCCTATATGTTTGAATACTTGGTCCCTAATTAATGACACTGTTTGAGAAGGATTAGTAGATGTGACCTTGTTAGAGAGGTATGTTACTGAGCTGGGGGTAAGCTTCAAGGTTTCAAAAGACAAAGACCATTTCCAGTTAGCTCCTCTGCCTTTTGCTCATAGTTGTTTAGAGATGTGAGCTCTCAGCAGTTGCTCTTGCCCTCTATCACCTGCTCCTCAACTCTACCATCATGAACCTTAAATCTCTGGGACTATAAGTCCCAGACAAACTATACTTTCTATAAGTTGCCTTGTACATGATGTTTTATTATAGCATTAGAAAAGTGAGGCTAAGAATGAGATAGCCAAACTACTTAAAAATTGTACACTGCATACAGAAAGTAAGATGACATAACTAAATCACCAGTTGTGAAAAGTAGTAGTGGTCAGAAGTTTCAAGATGCATGAAAAAAGCATTTATGCTCTGTACTCAAAACTTATCTTAAGTTTGGAAGGGACATTTCTATGGACAAGTAAAGTGTAATCCTGGGCCTCAGACATGGTTCTGACAGTACACTGACCTTGTGGGTCAACAATCAGACTGTGGAGAGTGACCAGCACCAAACTCAGTGCATGTGAAAAGCTTATTAAAAATGTAACTCTGAGGTCAATGGTGAAATATGTGTGTGAGTGTGTGTATATGTGTACAAATGTGTATGTATAGAGCTTACTGGCAGCAGTTAGTTGAGTTCTACAGACTCATCATAAACACTGAATTAATGTGTCCTAAATCAGAACTTCTAGGAAAACACAGGCTACATTCCTATGAGTTTTGGATGACAACATTTTCATTTACCCCTTAATGTATTACTGTGTTTTGTGGGTTTCTGTGATGGGCACTTAGATGAGCTGATTGCTTAGCACTAAATTTGTGACCAATAGCATGGTGAGTCATCATGAACACAGCTTGCCTAAAATGTGTTTTCTCTATAGGACATGTGGCAGTTTTCTCACACTTAGAACATTAAACAACACTTCAGCACTGCAATTGGTAATGGGAAGATATTTTAAACATTAAAATAAAAAATAAGAATGAGAAAATGAATGGAATTAAAATGTAAAAAAGACAGTTGCTTACAATATTAGAGATGAATCAGGAAAGTAGACCATAATTTCATTAGCTCTTACATTGTTACCAAAGAAAGGACAACTTTACAAAGGAAAGAGATTTATGCAGCTCACACTTTTGAGGGCTGAAGTGAGGTACTGGCATCAGCTCTAAGGTCTTCATGCTGCACCACATTACATTACACACAGGGCTCCAGAGAGATGCAGGAGCCCTACTGCCTCTATGTCTTGTTTCGGCAACTATATTTTTGAGATTTCATGGGTTCCGTTTCCCTCTCATATATAGAAGACACCATTCCACAGCATATATCCTGGTCCTCTGGCTCTTACAATTTTCTACCCCCTCTTCTGCAGTGTTCTGTTGCAGGATATTTGATTGCCCTGTGACACTCAGAGACTGTTAATACAGTTAAACCTTGAATTATACTATCAAGATGTATTGACCTCAGAATGGAAACCAGGATATGTGTCATGTAGGGAAAGTGGTTTTCTTTTTGTTTCCACAGGAGAAGAAAAGCTATGGATACCATCAAGATTGATAAAGATTCATTTCAAACAGGAAAGACCTCTTTATTAGGAGAGGCAATAGTCCATCAAACAGTGTGGCCATTCAATCTAAACTAACTTTTTTTTTTTTTTTTTTTTTTTTTTTTTGGTTTTTCGAGACAGGGTTTCTCTGTGTAGCTTTGTGCCTTTCCTGGAACTCACTTGGTAGCCCAGGCCGGCCTCGAACTCACAGAGATCCGCCTGGCTCTGCCTCCCGAGTGCTGGGATTAAAGGCGTGCGCCACCACTGCCCGGCTAAACTAACTTTTAAGACTAACAAATGCCTTTTATTTGATCAGATTCAACCTGCCAAAAAAGAGAACTCCTCAAAGTTAAGTTTGGGTCAGGGTTTTGTTTTTGTCTTTCAAGGAGAATAAAAGCATCTGAAGACCACTGGACAAATGAGACATGAGAATAAGAAGAAAGATGAATCATCAAGAGAAAATGTCCCAAGAAAAAGAGTGAATTGGCCTAATGGTATAGCACACTTCCAAAGGATAGAATTTCATACATCTTCCCAAATGTTTGTTTGTGCTGTTCTCTACAGACATGTAAGGCAAACGGTCTTTTTGTAGTCCCAATTCAATTAAAAATTAAAGCTGACTTTGGAGTTGAATCACAGCTCTCTGCTTCTCTAAACCCAAGCATGTGTGTTAAAGGAAAATACAAAACCTTTGTTTCATGTCAGAAGAGCCACCTGGTATGGAACAGAAGACAACCAAAATTAAGGGACCATTCAATTGTCACTAATCTCATAATCCTTTGATTTTTATTTTGACTCTTCAAAACTTTTCTTAAGGTATAAATATTATCTCAAAATTTATAAGATAATTATATATCTATCCATAAACTTTCTGTCATGATATTAATGGTCATATAGAGTACTATTTCTAGAAATAAGCTTCATATAGATTACTTACATGATTTCAGGCTTGAGTCTGAAGCAGGTAACTAGAAACTGAGTTTGTGTACCCCAGATGTATTTAACCTCTTTAAGATTTGCTACATATGACATTTAAAATATTTAAGTTTTCTGCAGTAAACTGTGACCATCCTTTGAGGTCTTCAAGAAGATGATGGAGTCTGGCAATGATGATTCCACCTGGATTGTGGTAATGCCACTAAGCTTACAAACACCACCCAAAGTTCAACTTTGAACTACAAACTGCTCAGCACAACTTCAAAGTAGTTAGCTAAGACAGTCCAGCCTCATAGACTACTCCATCCAGGACTTCAGATAAGCCCTGCACTTTCCAATCATACTGAGACTGGGCAACAACTAACTCTCCCAGGACTTGACCTTATCTCAGTTTTCTCAGGGTCCCCCAAAGATGCTATCACCCTCAGACAACAGGAAGTAATTTTAATAACATGATGCTTACATTCCCAAGGGGTGGAGTAGGTGTGTTTTGGTCCTTTGGTTGACTGTGGATGTTTATCACCATTAGGGGGGATTGTTGGCAAGTTATTATTGGTCATGGTCAGAGAGGAAATTAAGCAAAGGAAAGTAGATTAAGGGAGTACTTTCTGAAAAGATAAAATAGGGGGGATATTGGAATGATAGCATAAAAAGATAGATTATTGAATATACTTTTAAAGTAAAACATAACTATTGATCTCAGATATTTTCCATTGATAGAAATTTTATATATTAATACAAATTTAAGGTTATTTTCATTATAACATAGTGTATATATGTTTCTACCTTTGTTTAAGGTATTATACCTGTACCTATGTGGATCATTTAATTATGTAATATAAAGTTCTAGTCCTTGAGAGCTATTATTTCAAACTATTTAGGATAATAAAAAATGCAGGTTAGTAGTTAATCATCTATAACAACCAAACGTATAGTCATGTTAGGGTATGTTTTCAAGGTCAAACAAAGATATATTTTAGATAGATAGATGGTCTTCAAACACTTCAGAGATCTACAGAATATGGAATTTAAGATGTTTTAATAACATAAAGCTTTTCACGACAGTGAGGTATGTATGCTCCTGGCAGCACCAATCTACTTCAAAGAAAATGATGTGTATCAAACAACCTCTATATGAAGTTTTCTTTCATTTGTGGCAAAGCTAGCCATTGGGCAAGAAACTGCCCTTACCTCAACTGCTGACAGTATGCTGTCCAAATTGAACAAGCAGCACACAAAAGAAGGCAACTGTCAAATTTTGACAAAACAAGGTAAAACAGTCCTTTAAAATTCTTTTCTGTCAGATATTCTAGGCCTGTAGGATGAAGATAAATGCCCTAATATTGCAAAGGAACCTGGGGTGACTGTCCAGGCAGCCAGATGTCTCTGTCATTTCTATAGTTTGGAAAGTTGTTTGCTCTACAATTCCTGTTTACTCAGATAATATTTTATCCTTCTTGGGTCTCTGATGGGGTTGAAGACCAGATAGTTATACCATTTTCTTTGTTCTCAGATTCAGAAAAGACAGTTACAAAAAAGATGTGAAGTTTATAAGGTTGAGAGACATAAAAGCTTAAGTTGTTTATCTAAGAAAATGTTTTAAAGTCTAAAAAGATATTTTTAAGATAGTAATACAAGTTATGATAAAAAATGGTTTAGGTATATATTTTGGATTCTTCAAGATAGGATAAATAATAGAGTAATTTCTTCACGTTTGCCAAATACAAATGGATTGGATTGCAAATGTAATTCTTATGTGATAATTGTTCTTATTGTATATATATATAGTTTTATTGTTAGAGTTAAAACCATTCCTTTTTACTTAGAAAATATCTGATAATTGTTCTTATTGTATGTAGTTTTACTGTGTTAGAGTTAAAGACTTTCAGCCGGGCAGTGGTGGCTCATGCCTTTAATCCCAGCACTTGGGAGGCAGGGCCAGGTGGGTCTCTGTGAGTTCGAGGCCAGCCTAATCTACAGAGTGAGATCCAGGAAAGGCACAAAGCTACACAGAGAAACCCTGTCTTGAAAATAAAAAAAATAAATAAATAAATAAAAATAAATTAAAAAAAAAAAAGACTTTCATTTCTATTTAGCCAAAAAGGGGGAAATGTTGCAGGATATTTGACTGCAGTGTGACACTATGAGACTGCTAAAAAGTTAAACCTTGTATTAAGGTGTCCAGGAAGAGAGGAAGAGGGGCTTGGAGAGATTGATAGGCTTTTTGATCTAGAAAGTTAGAGAGAGAGAGAGAGGGTCTGCTAGTCATTTCTCTGCTGCTTTCTTGACCTATCAAGTTTGTGCTCTAATATCTGACTCCTGAGTTTTATTAATAATAGAAAAATTTAGTTAAATGCTTCAGTGTTACCTAAATCTCAGGTTGTAGGGGGTGTGTTGTAGATGTATCAGTTGTGTTGAATATCCCACAGTCTGTTGTTTAACATATTTTGAGCAATTGTATATTTCTTTGCGAGAACTAGAATTACCTACAAGTATTAGGATAAACATTTAGAATGTGAAGTCAGAAATTTTACTGGTTTAGGAAAGTGGTGATAGTAAGTTCTTCTTGATGGTCCATGACAAGCATGGGTTTAATAGTACCAGACATGAATTCCCTTCTACTGAATGGACCTTTGCTCCAATTAAACACTTTTGCTCAACATATAAGTGCCACTATTGCAACCTTGTGGACATATTTCTGTGCTAGTTATGGATCATAGGCTTCACAGCTTGGTGAGACTATTGGTGGCTTTTTCTTTTGAAAGCTTGCATAGAACCTTCATACACTATGAGAACTACTCAGAGAGCAGACTTTCAGTTCAGTTCAGATCCAGCTTGATTCTTCCAAGTCCTATGGCTCATAAAATGAGTATTATCACTCCAAGAGGAAGAGACAAAACTCCATTCAAAATTCATATGCAAATATATATACATATATAATTATTAATTATTTTCTCCTAAGAGGTTATACCACCTCTGTCTGGCCCCCATGGTTTTGATAAGGTTTTACACGGTAGGTGATGAGTCATCTCCCTCCAAATACTTCCAAGAATTTTCTTTAGTAGTTTCTAGACACTTAATTGCTATGTGCCCTGGCAGAGATTCCAAGGGTTTTCCCACTCGGGGTTTGATGAACACAGGCTTATGCTTTTCATATTTTACATTTGAGAAATTTTCATTCATTATTTCTTAGAATATTCTTTCATCTAGTGTCTTTATCCTTGTTATTTGGATTTTATAAGAGTTATATGTTTTGTAATTTCTTATTTCTTCATTTTTTTTCAGATGGAGGAAATCTCTATGAAATGTAGTTAAGTTTTCTTATAAGTCATTGAGTCCTCCCAGTGTGCTCACCTCAATGCTGACTTATAATCATCCATTTTTATTCAATTTCAGACATATCCTGTTTATTTGTTTGACAGGTGAATTCACTGTAATATTAGGAATGTCCAATCCTGTTCAAAACCTCCATCTAACATGGCTTGCTTAGTCTTGTACTCAACCTCTAGACAATTCTGTGAGCTATGGCTTGAATGTCAGACTTTCACAGTATTATCTTGATCGCTTTGGTTTGTCTGTGAACACAGTACCACGGATGCTGCTGGTGAGGACTGAGTCACAGAAAGAGCATTCCTGGGCTGTGAGTCAAGAGTCTCAGATGGGGAAAGGGATGTTAGCACTCCTGGAGCTTAGACATGTCCAAGACTAGCTTTTTTGGACCAGAGAATCGCAGCTGTATTTCCTGGCTTCTCTTAAGGAGGGAAATGAAGTCTCAGATTCAGTATGGCAGAGAGGTTTCTGATAGGCACTTATAGGGGCTCAGTTTTTGCTCAACAGCCATCCAGCTGTCTGCTGTATGTAGACAATGGAAAGAATTCCATGCCTGGGGGCTGGAAGAAATTTCCTGGCCTCAGATCCAAGTGTGTGTTGTAGGGCTGCTCTACTCTCTGGCATCTGTAAGAAGGGATAGGGACTCTCTGTGTTACAGGAACAAGGAAACCTGCTTGGAAGCTGATAGGATTTCTAGCCATGCCCCCATGACCATGCATGTGCTGGTGAGATACTTAGTCATTTCCTGAGGCCTTATGTCCTACAAAATCCGTATACTGCATGGCCACATAATTGCATTCAGCGTGACCATGTAATTTATGCGCATGCGTGGTATAGCTATGTAAGCTCATATGCACATGCATGGGTGAGTCCATAAAAGGTGGATCTCACCTGTTCTCCCCCCTTTTTCTGCACCAGTCTTTCAATAGGCCTAAACACATCCTTTTCTGTCTCTCCCTAAACTCTTGTAGTGGGTTTTGTTGTGCCTCATGACTTTTCTCAGAGAGTAAACAGCACCTTATAATAACTAACAGAAGCTCTGTGAGTTCTTCTACTAGAGAGGCTTCTATGCTCAGTAGGAGGAACAGCTCTTCCTCTGGCTTCTGGTCATTAGCAGGATGCCTGAAGACCTGGTTTCATCTAGGGAGCAAGAGTACACCTCAAACTCTTTCTTTGGTTGGCTGAGGAATGGAGATGCCAGTCCTGGGGCCCATTACCCTGTTAGTGGTATCAGAAGAGCCTATTCCATGTGGTCTTCCTATCCTGGGTCCCTAAATTCCTTCATAGCCCTCCTATGAATATCTCTGGTTATTTCCATGAATGGAATTGTACCTGTGGAGATGAGCAAT